>NC_056750.1:168143926-168280652 GCF_019279795.1 Protopterus annectens | reverse complement strand
CCGCGGGGGCCTTTGAAGAAGGGGGCATTGGAATCAGCTGCTGCAGAGTAAGCATCTTGAATTTTGGAATTTCCAAAAAGGTGTTTAACACAGAAAGGTCCAGAATAGGTCTCCATGAGCTTTGTTTTCTTGGAACCAGAAACAGTCTTGAATAAAAACCTTTTCCCATCTCTGAGAGTGGAACAGGCTCTATGGCTCTCATGGCCAGAAGAGCATCCACTTGATTTAAGGCCTCTGGCCATTGATGTTTTGGCAGATCTGGCCAACCGAAAGCCCTTGGCAAGGTATGAAAGTGAAATTTGTAGCCTTTTAAAATCACGTCCAATACCCATTTGTCCTGGGTAATATGAGTCCAATTTCTGTAAAAAAGAGAAAGTTTTCCTCCGAGAGGAGCATCCAGGTAAAGAGGTCCTGTAGCCCAACCTAGAGAGTCATTGAGTTTGCTTTCTTTGAGATTGGGATCTGTCTTCTCCCCTTCTAGGTGAAGAAGCAGTCCACTGTCTCGATCTGTAGGAGGCCTGAGCCTGGCCAAGACCTCTGGAGCGTCTATATCTTCCCCTTTGAGGCCTGTCAGACGTGGCAAAGGACCAATTTTTGGAGGGCCAATTCCTGGAAAATCTAGGAGGCTGAACTTGCAAGAAATCTTTCACAGTTTATATAGATTTTGCCTTTTCTTCCATCTTTTTAATAACCTCCTCAGCCTTAGATCCAAAAAGAACATCATGCTGAACAGGGGCATCTAATAATTTAGCCTTAACCGGTTCAGGTAAACTTTGTTCACGAAGCCAAGCATGTCTCCTAATAACAGTACCAGAGGCTGCGGCCCTGCAAGAAGCATCCAAAGCATCAAAACCACAATGCAAGCTATGTTTGTTCAGTTGTTCAGTTGCATGCAATACATCCTGTAGTTCCTTATCTTCTGCACATGCAGGAAGAGAGGCAAGCTTTTGCTTTAAAACAGACAAAAGAAATTGCTGATACTTAAACATATGAAACTGGCAATTTAAAGCCCTAACAGAAAGGGTAGCAGAAGTATATACCTTTTTGCCCCACCTGTCTAAGGCACGAGAATCCTTCTCAGAGGGAATAGGATTCTTAGAAGAAGCAACTTTAGCAGCCTTAGAACCCTGAGAAATAGTTTCAGGATCTGCAGAAGGATTCTTAAACAAAAACAAATGAGACTCAGGAACCCTATAAAACCTATCAGGCTTAGAGGGAGCAGGAGGCATGGAATCAGGATTCAAATTAGCCTCGGAAAAAGCATCATCTACAATGTCAAGAACAGGAGGGATAGCCAAAGGCCTATGTTGAGGAAGAAGAAGGAATTCTCTAAGCCTCTTCTTGGAAGCAGAATAATCCTGACCTTCCCAATAAAAATGTTCCCTCATCTCATGCAGGGTTTACCCAAAAGAAAAATCTTCAGGCAGAGAAGCAGAGGGCAGGGAGTCCTCAGCATCCGAATCCTCATAAGGAGGGAAAGAATATTCCTGATCAGAGGAAGAAACAGAAGATATAGAAGCCTGGTCAGAGGAATCCACAGGAACATCCTGTCGAGGCCTTTTCTCAGGGGGGGGGGGGGGTGAGAACCCCTAATCATAGAAATCAAATCTTCAGCCATCCTTAACAATTGCTTCTGTGTCCTGGGAGTAGATTCAGAAGTAGCTTGAGCAGGAGCTTTGGACTTAACAGGAGTCTTTGTCTTTGCCTTTGAAATAGTGATGTGAGTAGGACTGAATACCCCCTCAGAAGCCGGTACCTGCACAGCGGTTCCGGACCCATCCGAGGGAGCGACCTCCAAAGGTCCTGCAGCAGATAAAATAGAAGGCCTTGATGGCTCCCCATGGGAGTCCTTATCGGCCATCGGTTCAGAAGTGGCGGACGACAGGGGCTGCAAAAGCGCCTCACTGACGACAGCCGAACCGGACGCTGGCTCCAGCTGCAACGAGTCCTGTTTGGACCTCGGAGGCCTGTCCTTGTCTTTGCACTTCTTTTGAATTCCGGTAGAATCCGACGACATTCTATAATTGAAGCGTCTGCCAAAGTAATTCAGAGCCCAGTCGTACCTGCGTTTGATAGTACGAGAATTAAACCTGGCACAGAACCAACAACAAGAAACGTCGTGGTCAGGGCCTAAGCAAGGTAGACAGTAAGAGTGGAAATCTTTATGAGGTATTTGTTTCCCACGTAATACAATTATTAACTTTTTCTGACATCGGAGGAACAAGAAAAAGATTCCCCAATGGGGTACTTAGCTTAGAGAAGAGAAGTAAGAACTTTGGACCGACAACAACCAAAAACGCTGTTCGAAAATCGCCAACCAACGACTTGCGAGCTGCTTTCCACCGCATGGCAAGAAAGACTGGAGAAGATGGCGTCGGCTGAGGGCTATGTACCAGAGCGTACTGACGTCAGGGTACTGGATTGTACAGCCGACGCCGGACCCAGACTTTGGGATTCTGGCCGACCTCGGGCTGCCTGCCGGCAGGAGCACCCTACAGTTATGACTGCAACAGTGAAACACGATGAACATCGGATAGATATGTCTCAATATCCCTTAATTTACTTTACAGCTGCAGGTGACTGTGCTATGAATCAGCAAGCCTATGCGGATAGGCTGCTAAGGCTGCGCCACCAGGCAGGTTAGTGATTATTCTGCATGTATTGTTATATAAAATATGGCAGAGAGCATGAAAGAAAGTGATGTAGTCCAATAATACAGCCATAAAATTGCCTGAATAAGTCCTCTGCATGTACTGTCAGAGAGGCAGAAAAAGAGTGTAGAAACCCATTAAGAAAGGTAACATATGTCTGGAATAATATCTCTGCAGGCACTGTCATATAAAATAAGTGAGTGAGCCTGAAAAAAGATTTTTCTAACCTATTAATGAAGGTATAATATGTCTTGAACATGTCTGCCATATACACAGTTAAAACAAATAAAGGAGTGAGCCTGTGGAAAAGTGTGTAATGTCATTAATAAAGGTCTAAAACCCAGAGTGCGTCTGTGTCACAGAGTCTGAAATGTTGTTGTACCCTTGCAGTATACAAACAGTACTGTTTGAAAAGGTGCTGGCAACCTAGAGTTGTGCAGTCCCATATAAAGTGGGTGATGGAAGTACTAGTAGCTGTGAAACATATATACAGTACACAACAGGCAGTTACTGGCTGGCATGAATAAGTAAACCTGGCACATGTGTAGCATGTTATTTTTTCCCCATAAATGTGAGTGTGTGTCAAGAAATGCAGGGTTCTGTACAAATCGAAGTGAAAATGTCATGTGAAAACATCCCAGATATGTAGATAAAGAAATATAAATGCAATCAAGAAATATGTAGCAGTACCATCTGCATCCTGGACAGTTAGTATGTCAGATATAGGTCAGGCATATATTGAACTAGCCAAACCCAGTACACAACCTAATGTATGGTGGCAAGTGTAATAATACAGGTAGGGGATACACACTTACAGTCACTAGGAATGTAGTGTAGACTAAAAGGTCATTATAAGATGTCAACAGAGGTTTTTTATAGACCCTACTGTGTGTGTATACACCATGCAATTCCACACCTCAATGGGTATGTGTAATCTTAAATATTTGTTGGGACATATGTCCTATTGTTCTATAAATATTTGCATTCACGTTGATGCATGTGCCCTGTTTAAACACCACAATCATGGTGGCCTGTTGCTACCAAACATCCCTGCATGCTGTTGGAATAACCACTGTGGTTCAATATATGAATGTGTTATGCTTACTGTTCAACTGTTGTACCCTTGGTGTGTTGGGTCAATGGGAATATTATTGCATGCTGTTACAACTAATCTGGAATGCTGTTTTGCTTATGTTGTAATTAAACACACCTAATCACAGAACGTATGGGAAAGCCGGTCCCAGCGGACCCACCTGTCCCTCCTCAGCCGGAGAGTGCACCTGGCACCAGCAGGTCCGGTGCCCAGCCCGGGCTCCCCTCCTCCATTGGTCCTGTGCCACCTTCGGGTGGAAGTGGGCTGTGGTGCATAGGGAGATCCAGCATTCAGTCGCTGATCCCCTACGCCAGCTTGAGGCGAGAGTGGCGCATCTCACGGGTGAGCCTGCCCGTTCTACGCAGCCCCCAGCACAGCCACCCTCGGGGCTGTGAAGGTTCAGTGGTGACTGCCTATGGGTGGGGATCTCAGTTCCACTGTTACCATCTGTGGGCTCATGGGCTTGCGATTTCCAAACATCCGACCCCATCAATTGTGTCACCCACCCCATGTGTCATATACCACCCCTGTATGCGTCTTGTCTGTTTACCTTCCCAACCTACATCCCCGGACATACCTACTTCCTCTACCTCACTTCCCACTCTCACCTGAAAAAAAAGGGGCAATCTGTACCAAAAAAAATTTACGCCCCATACATAGCTGCCCATTTCACACACATGTCCATCAGACAAACATGTAAGCTGATAATTAGAATTGGCAGTACAACATACTTTGTTGTCCTCACCCCTCTCCCAGCGGTGGAAGGTTTCAAATTTCACTCCAAAATCATTGCATATGCACAGCCGTTGTTGTTAAAGAAATGGGCAGCTATGGACCTTCCCTACACCCGTCCTGCACATCCCGAGCTTGTTTACCTACTGTGTGTCCCTCTTTGCGTCCCCTGTTTTCACCACTTTCCTATCTCCCCATTTTCTTTTCTTTAAAAGAAATTAGCACGGGGGTTAGCGGGAGTAAGCACTTTTAAGCAGTAGTTAGCGGGTTTGCACCAGTGTGCGCATGTGTGCGCTTAGCTAAACATCGCGCAAACCCGCTTACAACTGCTTAAAAATGTCTTAGTCACTCTATGGCAGGGCCCTTGTACTGCTCAGCAGCAAAATAAAATACCCCTGTCAGTCTCGAACCCCAGACCTTGGACTCACAAGACTGCATGACGTACTACTAAGCCACAGCAGATATACAATAATGTGGTGCTGAAAGAAATATATCATGCATTACAATGAGTGAATGTAAAGGGAGAATAGGAATGGCATAACACAAATCTTGTTCTGTGGCCCTTAACCAGCAAGTGTTGTGGAATTGCATGACATGACTGTGAAAAGAGAACCAGCCATGCTAGTAGGTAATAATGTTACAGTAGCACCTTACAAACCCCACACAGTATAAGAGCAGGATAAACACTGGCATATTTGAATAGGTCAGAGGCCAGACCTCCCATCTGTGACTGAATTACAGGGATGTCCCTGTTTTGCAAACAAATGTTAGCTGTGCCCCTCTAACTCCCTATGAAATGTACTAACAGTAGGCAGAAAGGTGGAGAAACTCACTTAATGAAAAATGTCAATAAGTGAGAGTAGACACTGCTTGCACGTCAGAAAAGGTGTAGTAATACATATGCTCCGGATCCCCCAAAGTCTCAACAGCAAAATATCTGAAATATATCACAGGTGTATCCCACTTATATGTACCTTTCCCTGAGGCTGTTCAAATATTTACCTGAGAGTATCTGAGGCCTGGAAGTGTCAGAAACACACAGGCATATCAGTTTGTCTGCTGTTACACACTCAGCAAATAGCTGTAGAATGAATTCCACAAGCATGCCCGTATGTAGGAGTACACCACAGAAATATCAAAGGATGTAGCCATGTACTGCTAGCAACCACCTGTGACAATGCCATTGTTCAGGTGCTGAAAAGACTTGTGTGGTGCACAGTCAAAGGATACTAGGCTAACCTCTGTCTACCATCTGGATATGTCCACAGGTGGGAGCTACTGAGACAGACTACTAGCCTTTATAGACTAACAGGTACACAGCAACTCTGCATGTTCAGCAAGATAAACAGCACACAATAATAAATAATGCTCTCCGCAGTTCTGCACCCCTACCCAAAAGTACCATATACCTGTGTAGTCAGGCACACCCACGGGTGTAGGTAGGCATACACAGTACTGAAATATGTCCACTTGTCCTGAGCAGACTGTGCTAATGTCAACACAAACAAACCACAAACTGTTCAGAAGTGAGTAACGTACTAATGACAGTATAGCAGTTCACAAATAGTGCATGTGCCGGGTATTCATAAACGGTAGTACAACATACTTAGTTGTCCTCATCCCTCTCTCAGGGGTGGAAGGTTTCAAATTTCACTCAATGTATTGCATATGCACAGCTGTTGCTGGTAAAGAAACGGGCAGCTATGGACCTTCCCCACACCCATCCTGTACATCCCGAGCTGGTTTCTCTACTGTCTTCCCCTCTTTGTGCACCCTTTATCACCACATTCCTATCTCCCCATTTACTTTTCTGTCAAAGAAATGAGCGCAGGATTTAGCGAGAGTAAGCACTTGTAAACAGTAGTAAGCGGGTTTGCACCAGTGTGCGCTTAGCTAAGCATCGCCCAAACCCACGCAAACCCGCTTACAACTGCTTAAAAGTGCCTTAGTCACTGTGTATGACAGGGCCCTTGTACTGCTCAGCAGCAAAATAAAATACCCTTGCCAGTCTCGAACCCCACACCTTGGACTCACCAGTCTGCATGAAGTACCACTAAGCCACAGCAGATATACAATAACTTGGTGCTGTAAGAAATATATCATGCATTACAATGAGTGAATGTAAAGGGAAAATCGGAAAGCCATAGGAACACATTGCAATAACTACTGTTGTATGCCAGTTAATTCTCTAATTCGAAAAGAAACTACATACTCCCATGTATCCAGTGTTAGCAATAGGAGGTATGAGTAAACTTACACACTGAGAAGAGTGCACTGGAAGAAGCAACAGCCAGGTTTCACTACAACATGCATATCACTGGCTACAACCCTAGCTTCAGATATGAGACATATACCAACTTTCTGACTGAGACAACAGTGTCCACAGCAAACAAACATGGGCCCCACCTTGCACAACTGAAAGGGCTACGCCTACCTAACCTAGCATTTTATAGCAGTATCCTGCAATCACAGTGAGTACTGCAATTACCACACAGCAGGCTGCATGCAATTACTAAATGGTGGGCACCAATTGGCGCAGAGGCCATCACATGCACATGTGCAGATACCTAGAAAAGCAGCCTGTACTTGCTGTCCACACATGCAATATTATCACTGCACCAACTGAGAGAGAGAGAGCGAGAGAGACAGACAAACAAACAGAGACAAACAGGCTGTAAGAGACAAATATTGAAAAGAAAGACCAACACACAGAGGAAACCAAAACCAAAAAATAAATAAATCAACAGCTACAACAGACAGAGGTGAGGAATACAAAGGTAAGGTATGTAACAGATATGTATTTGCTGGCATCCGAATGATGTATCTGAAGGGTACTCTACATACTGTGAATCATCCGTATGTGGCAGCAGTCCATATCTATATGTATATGCACATGTGCATAGGGCAAGGGACATACTGCAACTGTTAATGAAGGCTGGACATATATATGTTGTTGAAGGTTGCTATGTGCACATATGTATGTAGGTTGTGGTGTGTGGCATTGCAGACAGCAAGCAGTACCGGTATATGACATGTGGTGATGAAACGCTGTGGGACTGAGCTACAGGCAGTGAGGTCTGCTACAGCTACATGGCCTGAGGACAGCAAAATGCATTCTGCACAACACTGTGCAATATTATTACATAACCGTGTGTGTGTGTATATATATGTATATGTATATGTATATATATATATATATATATATATATATATATATATATGTGTGTGTGTGTGTGTGTGTGTATATCTATAGATATATATATATATATATATATATATATATATATATATATATATATATATATATATAGATATATATATATATAGATATATATATATATATATATAGATATATATATATATATATATATATAGATATATATATATATAATATATATATATAGAGAGAGAGAGAGAGACACACACACGGGGTCATACGTACTGCAACTGCAGTGCCATACCCCATTCCAAAACACTTTACCCAGTAACTACCACATAGGTGGTAGCCTGCCTAACACTGAAGGTGTCAGAAGGGAACATGGGATACAGTGGACAGTAGCCTCCCCTTTGATAATCACAGTGCCACACTAGTCTTGTAATCTGTCTACGTGGTACGTGTCATCACAAAAGGTGTGTCATCTAGGGAAATATAGGTCAGTGTTCCACTCTACTCATCACAATGCCCCATGTGGTATGTACTTCACATGACAACTACAGCAAGTGGAAAGGCCACAGACATACCTCACAAAGAGTAATACTGCCCTCAAACACATGCCCTATGCCGACTGACTCACAAAACCACAGCTAGAGTGTGTTGCATACCGCCAACCCAGAGGTTACCTCTGCCGGACATACACAGGTATGTCACACCCACAGCAGTCAGCCAACCACCATGTCAACACCCCACAATCCCTCCAGGCTACATGACCTAGGGCCCTAATCCTCGCCACCTCACTAAACAGAACATGCTGGAGGTACAGGTTCCTATCCACAAATATGCCATACTCTGGACTAAACCACCCAGCATTAACAAACAAGGCTCCTCATTAGCAGATGTCATACATACCCCTGATGATTGGGCGATAAGATAATATGCCCTGGGAGTCACCTCTGTGTATCCGGTTGACAGGAACAAGTGAAATCACATTACATGTGTGTCAAAGGCCAGGGTAGCATATGGCTAGGCTGCTCTAGGCCCTAGTGCCAATAGCGTATTACCTATCTATGACACAATGCACGCACACACATGTACTCAGTGCAATACCTACTATGTGAGGTGGAATGAGCGCGACAGTGAATGTGTGCAAGGTCTGTAAAGGTGTGATAGCTTAGTGCGAGGTTGTTTCTGTCATGGTAGTTTGTGTCCTAGGTGTGAGGCCAGAGAAAGATGTGTCAGTTAATGGGATTCAGACATAGTAGGATGGCAAATGTTGTGACGTAGTTCCTTGTGTACAACCGTGGTGTCCCATTGTAGGCTGAAGCAATACATGTATGCTCAGTAAGTGTTACTACTGGTGAATCCAGCTCACATATGAACTGTTGTACTACCTGAAGCTGTAGGCCTAAACAGCACAGTATTGTGTATGTTCACATTCCCTGGTAACACTGTCTTGTGTGTTTCCTGTAGTCTGCACAGATTACATACCTCAGGCATAGGTATCTGCAAGTAGGGGCACACAGTACTTTAAAGTACACAGGTAATGCTCATCTGTGTTGGCATACATTTGTGTGTTGTATGTATGTCTGATGCGTGTGTAATGATGCCTGTACCATGCCCGCAATCACGTGTGTTACAGGGTATGTGTGTGTACCTAGCAACATGTATACTCTGTTACAGCAGTTATGCCAGCTAAATTAACAACCGTGCACATATGTTAGGTAGGGGTATGGCATCAACGACTAGGGTGGTTTACTGGTAATACTGTAAATGTACTTTACATTCATTGCATTGGATGACATATTTCTTCATGCATTAGCTTGATATATACCCCCGTGGTGAGGTTGTGCATTGTATCCCAAACAGTGTGACGAGTACTGGTGTATACTGGTTTGTTATATGGAGTGTGGCAGGCACTGTCAGCCAGTTGTGGGCTGAGCACTGATATGTGGTATTGAACGCATGTATCCTCTGACAAACAGATGCTATATATGGCAGTTAAGTGATATCTGTACTTAATGTTAAGTGTGCCACATGACTTGCTCACACATATCGTTTAATTGTCTTCCAGGGTTATGGCTCATCAACGCAATCAGTCGTATACAGCTGCGGAGGAACAGGAAATACACACCAGCCTGGTGCAGCACTATACACTGCTGTTTTCCAGGGCCAGCCAGTACCAGCATGAGCGTACTGCACTGTGGCAAGACCTTGTTCGTTGGGTAAATGACATAGGCATGCATAACTGGACATATGAGCAGGTACGCCATCACTGCAGTGATTTAATTAGACATGTCCGGCGGCATGCATCTGATATCCATAGACAACAGCTTGCCACAGGTGGTGGGGCGGCCATACATCCCCCCCCTCACCAGAGTGGAGGAGCTGCTCTTAAGCGTGGTGGCTCCTGGCCTACAGCAGCAACAGCATCACACATGTGTCATCATGATGACATGGAGTGTGCAGGTAATATGCCCTAACTGTAGACTACTGTTACCTGTATTGTTAGAATATGCATATGTGAGATGTGTACTGTGTGTTCAGCAGTTGTGCTGCCTATTGTGTGCAATACTGATATTTGTAATAGTAACTGTACACCTGTGACTGTTGTTCTACTGTAGTTTAGCACACACACAGTAGCAATGCCACAGTTGTGGCCACTGACAAACTGTCATATTCTTGTAGGTCCCTCTGGTGTGACAGCAAGGCAGACGATACATGCTGGTGAGTGCGTTAACACTTTAATATTGGTAATGACATGTGCATGTCATAGGTGAGGTATAAGCCATGTACATGTAACACACCTACGCATAATGCATGCTGTGCATGTTTGCTGTGAGACATTAAACATCTCATTAAAGTCAGTAGCTGCCTCAATCACATGCAATGCACAGAGCAGCAGACACATTTGTGGTAACACTGTACTGCACATTGGATATGCATAATTGCTACAGCTGTACACAGCAGAACACGTTTATCATACGCAGTGCACAAAAACATGCTATATTTGGCATTACCACACACCCGCTGTAAGGTCACACTTCAGTATCCCACATGTCATGCACACACACATTATGTACCTCAGGGGTAGAGGCCTATCATGGGGCTGTGCAACACTCTTCAACACATAACAGTCATGTTAGGCAATGCTCCCTATTGGGCACCTCACACATCCATGTACAAAGTGGCTGTGTAATTGTGAACGTAGCCACGGCACTGCAGTTCATGTACAGCATGCTAGGCAGTGGTCTTGCACACATTAGTAGCTGTGAGTGACCACAAGATGCATGATGATGATGGCACAGGGTACTACACTCCATCCAGTTACAGTGACCACAGTACTACTCATAGCAGTCATTGCTGTGCATCTCAAAGTTGTGTGTGTGCAAACATATGCACCTATACACAATATGCATAGCATGTGTGTGTGCTTACATATGCCAGTATACACAATATGCACAGCAGTCGCCATCCTAACAAAATGTCACATATGTCCTGGAATGCTAGTGGGTGCATAGGTCACATGACACACATTGGGTATGTGTGGTGTTTAATGTTACAGTCGTGTAACATGCCATGCCTGGCACCGAAATATCTGCAATATGTCCCACACTCACCATAACCACTGTACACTGGCCATGTCGAGCATTGGGATTCCTTCACGTCAACATGCACCACTCATCCCGTGTGTGTACATAGCATGCATGTGCTACACCTGTGTCCATTATTATCTGCTATGGACACAGACACTGTACTCAGACATGGAAATCTGTGTGTCACACAGATAACAGATGCAGCCATGGCATGTATACCTGTGAGTGATGGTGCACAGGGCATTGCAGAGCTGATAATACTTGCACAGCAATGTTGTGTCCAGGTACACATTGTGTTCCAGGGTGTAGCCAATCACTGAATAATTACACAGTTGCATCAAAGCCATGTACACTGCCATGAAATAAGGGCGTCTACACTTGCACTGCATGGTCTTGTGCAACACATACTCTGCATGCTGACACGTGTGTGGTGACTGTTTGCCTTGTGATACTGACACCCACCTTCACCCACTATAGAGTATGTGATGGATTGCTGGTGTGTGTGTGTGTATGTGCTGTAGTGAGGAGTGTATATGTGTGCATGTGTGCATGCATCATGTGCAGACTATAAAGTGTTTCCTGTCTTCCTCTCACAGGTGCTGAGTTAGGGTTGGCCGAAAGCAGCAGGGAACCTGAAGCCACTGCCACGAATAGTGGTGATGATGAGACATGTCTTCTGGCATGGGAAGGTTTGACAGGGTCTGTCGTTGGTCCGCCAATCGACAGTACACAGCGTTCAACCCCATCTATGCGCACACTCATACTGTCAATACATCCCTCATCACCAATGGCCATAGGCAAGGGACAGCATACGGTTGGCATTGACCGGGAGAGTGTGGTACCCATGGCACTTGCATCCCCTCACAGCAGCCATAGCCGGATTCCTGGAATGGTACCACATAGGCGGAGGTCCAGGGGTTCTCGGGGGAGCACCGCTGGTCGTATTGCCCCTGGCAGACGTGCCCTCACAGGTCTTACAACGTCCAGTATGTTCCGGGCTGTAATGCAGGCTCAGGCACTTAAGGAACGGTACACCAGACAGGGACTTAGGGCACAGAGGGCCCATTACACCGCTATCAATGACAGCATCCGTGACCTTGCCGGTGCCATCCGGAATTACACAGAGGTCATTGATAGATGTTGAGGGGAGACAGTAGATGCCCTCCAAAATATGTCTTCCATGAGCCAGGACCGTGCGAGATGGTTGCGATGTCGACGCATGTCAGCAACAGCTGGCAGTGGTCGCAGACGTCCCACAGTTCACAGCCGCTCCCGTAGTGGCAGTACCAGCCCCAGCCATGCTGGGGCTGGCCTGTCCATTGACCATCCCAGTAGACCATGTGCACGTGGCTCTGGCCAGTCCCAGCAAGGACATGGGTCCAGTCGTCATACCTCTGCCTCCGATGACAGTACCCAGTCTGGGTTGGTACCCGATACTGTCCGTAGCACCCCTGCCAGGCACACATACTGTGTTCGTGGCCGGAGACAGTGATCTATACAGCCTAGCAGGTACAGTCTGTGGCTGTCCCACAAACTACCATATATGGCAGCCACATGGTGGAGCTGTCTGCATGCAGACACACACACACACACTAACCAAACAACTAGGGCTCACACATACACACACACACATTACATCAACGTTGGCCCATGCTGTACTGTTGTCCCTCACACACACAGACATGTCAATTGGATGGGTCAATGTCAGGCTCTGGCAAACAGCAACACACCCTGTGCATATGATGATACCTGTGTTGCCTCTTGTCATCTGTAACAATGATGCAGGAACAGGCTAACATGGTGCTGATGCACAGGGTGACATTATAGCAGTGTAGCAATATTAGCAAGTTGTCAACAGGAAAGTGTAATGACATCCTTGTAGGTATGTCTGAGCAGGCATTATGCATCAAAGCTCTGATCGTCAATGTAGCATTGTTTACACCACTGTTAGGTCTGAGTATGTATCGTCCACCCATGTGCCACTTGGCTGAAGTGTAATGTGTTGCCAGCGTGCGTTAGTGAGTGGACAGTACGTGTGTGATGTGTGCAGTACAGATTAGCAAGTGTACATCTGTGAACATGGTGGGTGCGCACTGTCTGCGTGTACGTGCATGGTGGACACATGGGACGTGTGACATACCCTGTTGTACACATTAACATCTCATAGTATCTTTCAATGGCCAGTATGCATTCTACTACAGTTATGTACCAACATGGGTCCACATGTGTGTATGGCATGGGTTGACACTATACTGTGGGTGATGCTGTTAATATCTGTCAATGATTTGTGGTCTGGTAGTATACACAACCTCAACAGCATGACTATAAGCAATCATTGGATGATGTCCTGACAAATGACACACAGTTGTAGGGAACTCAGTAACAGTTGGATCCTTCCGGTACTATACTCTAACACTAACCAGTGGTATTGACCGCCACCCATTCCTGGGACCACACCTGTTTGACATATAGCCCCCTTCGGTACATGCAAACACACTAGGGATGTGTCCATCCACATCTGGAAATGCATGCACTGGCCTACAATGCATTCCCTGGATGGGACGCATATCCTACACAAGGGTATCATACAGACAGACACCTGTTGTCTGATACATGCTGTATAGCAGTAAGCCGGCTATGGCATAGTCATTCACATTTACTATACATACTATCCCATCAGTACCACATCGATGGTAGACCTCAACATGTATGTTGGGAACCAATGTGTACATACAGCCTCGTGTTATGTCATGTGTCCCTTGGTATCCACATATCCATAGGTATTGTGGAGTCCCTCGGTGCATCACATACAACATTAGAGGCCTGAATGCATATCCACAAGGCAGTTGTACACCTATACAGACTGTCCATTATTGCCAGTCGTTGTTGTGTATCAACATGTCTGACATATACCCCAGGCATATACCCTCACTCACACTACTCTTTAGTAACTGTCATGGGTGTGTGTGGCACAGATGACCTTGGCCACAGATCACAACAGTGGACGGCCTTGTCACATACATACATATGTGACCTACGATCTGAGAAGCAGCGGCACAACCTGTCAATGGAAACAGTTGTATTCATGTAGCATGCAGGCTTCACACCTATGTACTGAATGAGGGGACATGTACACATATATATTTGCCACGCAGATACCTAATGTGTGCAATGCACTTACTGTTTTAATCATACTATGTCCTATCATAGTAAAACCAAAACTCACACAGCATCGACCAACAGTGACACACACACACTGTCAGTGTTTGCAGGATTCAAACCTCTACCTATGTTATGATACTAGTGAGAGACGCATTAACACAGCGCACTATTTGCTTTACTGGCTGGTTTCCCTTCTCCATCTGTATTTGTAGGATGGTGACATCATCAGACTTTCCAAAGAGGAATGCACCTCTTTTAGTGAGTTTTCCCAGTCTCCAAAAAGGGCACTCCTCTCAAAGGAAACTGCACCCCCACCCCCACACACACCCACACCCAGTGTTTGCAGGATTCAAACCCCTACCTATGTTATGATACTAGAGAGAGACGCATTAACATGGCGCGCTATTTGCTTTACTGGCTGGTTTCCCTTCTCCTGCTGTATTTGTAGGATGGTGACATCATCAGACATTACAAAGAGGAATGTACCTCTTTTAGTGAGTTTTTCCAGTCTCAAAAAAGGGCACTCCTCTCAAAGGAAACTGCACACATACAACCCCCCCCCACACACACACACAGTCAGCGTTTGCAGAGTTCAAACCCCTACCTATGTTATGATACTAGAGAGAGACGCATTAACACGGCACGCTATTTGCTTTACTGGCTGGTTTCCCTTCTCCTGCTGTATTTATAGGATGGTGACATCATCAGAATGGACATGGTGATGTGTGTACATTGTTTTATGCCATTCCAGGAATGGTCCATGTGGGTCAGCAGGTGTCAACAGCTTGAACAGGACCTCATAATCCTTACCTTGTGTGATCTATCTGTGGACACATTGACATTCCTCGATATGTCAACACATATTTATGCACAACTTGTTGGTTTTGTGGATACTACATGTGCCTGGGATGTTGATAAAGGGCTATTCAAAGTCTATGTGAGACATGTGTAGCTGTGTTCAGTGATGTATGTCCTGGGTGGCTGCCTTGCAAACAGTCTAGCATGTTTGGGAACCATGATCCGCACATGAACATACCACAGTTGGTAGGGTTGTGCGTATGTTAGCTTCCAATAGCTCTGTTTATGACTTCAACCATGATGGACTCCATGACCTTGCAGATAAGACTTCATAGGCGTACTGGACTGTACTTCCCATGGTGTGTTGTGCACCAACACTTGTGGGGAGTGCCATATGTTGCTGTAACACATTCAACGGTTCCACATCATGTGTAGGGGGTGAGGCTCAGCTGACTGTTCAGGTGCAGGATCGGTTTGTTCTGTAGTTTATGCACGACACATATTGGGAATCAATGTATTCCACTTGCTGCCATGCTTTTGGCATTGGGGGTAGCTGCTCATCCATTCTACATGTGATATCTCCTGGTATGATGATATGGACTATCGTCAGTAGAAGGTGGGTATGTATATATGGGCCTGTCTGTCAGAATGTCGGCATTGTCAGTCAGGTAAAGTTGGCCCTGACTCAGGACATATATGGGTGTACATTGCTATTTATGACATAGCTGAAGGAGGTGTCATGATTCAGCCTGGACTCCTTCTCAGCTACTCTTTACAAAACACCAATGAACCTGAGCACGAATCCCTGTTATACTCTTTTACACACTTAACACCCTACTGATCCTTTGTGATCAGGCTTCAGAGTATGTCATCATAATATCCTGGCATGTCCAGGGGTCAGTTTCGTGTGTTCTCTCCAGTCCAGCTGGTGAATATTGTGATGTTGACACAATGTCACATCTGCCTCATGTACACAGAAACTCAGATATGTGTGTGAGATGCACCTATATAGACATACAGGGTGCTGAACTCTCTCAACCCATGACTGGCACAGTCTATCAGGTGGTGAAGGCAACCACACACACCACACATCAGTCTCACATATCCTCTAGCGACAGCACTCAAACCACATTATCACACAAAGACATACTCGGATGCTGTAAATGAACTCTGCCTAAGCAGCAGAGACCTCCAAAGCAGACACACACACAACTGCTACCCCACTACAATACCCACATATCACATAGTTCACAATGTCAGTGTGCCACACAGTCACTGCCCTTAGGGCTAAACAACACACCTAATACACTTGTAACAGGCGACACAATGTCAGACACACTGACGTACCACTCACCAACCCAAACAAGGGAATAGTCACTTTGGGCTGTCTGTCGGGTGCCAGGATCTGCCACATAACACATGCAGTCAGGTCACTCCAAAGCAAGTACAGGACTGGCACCATCACTGTCCATGCTGGTGCATAAAACCTCAGACGTTACTCCCTGGACCACATGACATGATACATGGAGGAACACTCTGATCATGTAGCCCAGGCCAGTATGACCCTGACCTTGCCTAGCATCTTACACCCACCAATTATGATGCCACAGTATACAGACAAACATATCACGTTTAACAGTTGGCTAACAAATTGGTGTCATTCATAGGGGGAAACAGTGTCTGTCAGCCTGTGGTGACATGCTCAACATGCCACGTAGCTTCACTATGGACAGCTTGCACCTGTCACCCTTGGACTTTTGAATGCTGGCTAAGGCTCTTGCTACCACCATAGTGCCTTTTTTAAGCAGGGCTCAAAAGACAAACCCACCTCCATAGACATTACAGGTTAAATGAAACTGAGGGTAATGCTGCTCAACACCAGATGTGTTACCCTCATATTGCGGCCACTCAGGACTCTCCTTAGTATGGAGGATAGCGATATCTGTGCACTAACAGACGCCTGGTTCAGGCTCACTTATGCACACCAGCACTACCAGGTTATGTTTCATACCATGCATTCTGACCACAAGACTTGGAACAGACAACACAACTAGGGGGAGTATCCATATACATCACAGATACCCACACCTTCGGGTTAGTAGCACTGCACAAAGCATCACAGACCATACATATACAACTACCATTGTGCAAAACTGCCTTTCAGTTTGTTGCCTGCTACAGACCACCCTCCCAAACTCAGGAACCACACTCGGCTTTCATGGGAACTATGGAGAATATGAAGGTCTCCACAAACACCATTATATTGGGTGACTTCAAAAACACAAATATTGACTGGGGATACTACTCAAGCACCAACACCCTCGCCCAACAGTCGCTACAATTTGTAGACTCATATGCTATGGCACAACCAGTCAGCACAGCCACAAGGGGGAATACATATTGGACCTAATCATCACCAACATAGGGACTATGTTCCACACCAGCGATATACCCCTCATTGGTAAGGTCAGAACATACATGTATCTCACTGGACATACATACACCCTCCACACACCCATCCTGGGTAATCTTGGTGAGCTTCTCATGAGCCAACGTCTCACTTCACCAAAGCAAGGTGGTATCCTTCAGAGACCCTGAGACAGTGGCACATACAGCTCAGACTGCTGAATCCTTTACATACACATTCTATGGACACCTAGTGGACTGCATAGATTGTGCTATCCCAAATAACAACAGGACTCACTCCTCCAATGGCAGGGGACCTGTCTGGTAGACCCCAGCCATTAATAAGCTGTACAATGTCAGGAGGAAGCTACTACATGATAGAGCACAATCCCAGACGGGGAAGGCATCTGTGATCTGTACTAGCAGACAGCTATGATCACTCATGAACTTTTCTAAGGGCCGCTTCTACCGGACAATTGCACCAGACACGTAGGACTACCACACGGCCTTCTTCAGTTATGTCAGGAACCTGGGTGGACACTCACTGATATGCTGTGAGTTACTGCATACTGACTAAACTTACCCTGAACCCACTGGCATTGCCAACATCCTGGCAAACAGGTTCAGTGCAGATGTCTCCCCCCCCCCCCCAGGAGCAACTATCCATCCCAACAGAGTGTAACCTCCCTGACATCACACAGTAACAGGTGAGTGCTGCCCTCCCCAAAGCGTACATCACAGCATCAATGGGACAAGACGGTGTCCAGGACTGCATCTTACACGAGCTTCATGACAGACATAACCCTCACATTACATCACTTTTCAATATCGGAGTTACTAAAGGATATGTACCCAAGGAATGGCGTACAGCGACAGTGGTCCCACTCCACAGAGTTGGTACCACAACGGACCACAGACAATATTGCCCTATAAGCCTAACTAGCCTGTTCTGCAAAGCTATGGAGCGTATTGTCATGGGACTCATACACATAGACATCGGGAACCTACAGACACCGTGTCCTACACATTTCAGCATTGTGCAGATCTTGCCTCTTGAACCTGTTTGTATTCTTTAAACGGTCAACAGGTCCATGGACACAGGGATGGTTGTCCACACAGCCTACCTGAACCTTGCAAAACTCTTCAACACAATAACCTACTGGGCCATTATGCATAGGCTCAACAGTGTCGATATGGACACATATCTCACACGATGGACTGCTACCTGGATCAGGGATAGCACCCACATGGTCAGAATTGTAGGTGCCATGTCTGACTATACACCAGTTACATGTGGCATCCCACACAGCTCGGTCCTGGGACCTCTCTTGTTCAGTATATATTTGTCTGACATACAGGCTACCACAGGGGGAATATGGCTGACCATGTTCGCACTTGACTGCAAACTGGCTGCCATAATCAACTCTCCAGCTGCCACATGCATACTCAAACAGGGTCTCTCAGAGATGGATGAATGGTGCCTGACCCATGGCCTACAGCTAAATGCCATTAGTTGCATAGTCATCCCCTTTGGGAATAACATGCCCACACATTACCACATATGTAGTACTCCATTACATATGGTAGGAGTTGTTAGGGGTTTGGGGACATGACTTGTTCGTACTGTCGCCTTTGACAATCATGTTGCCAAAGTGGTTGGACAGACCTTCTATATAGGCCATCTTATTCCATATGGTTTCACATCTAGATCGAGTGAGGTCATTGTGCTCCTATACTCATCACAACCATGCTTGGTTACAATGCCACATTTGGGGTGTACCTTACCAGACACCTGCAGCAACTGTACTGGCCACAGAAGTTCCTCACCAAGCAGATCTAGGGACTCACACAGATGCCCTGTACAGTTCGGATGCAGTAACTCCAGCTCTACTCAATCGCTTACCACATACTCGTATATGATGTGTGCCTGTTGTTTAGAGATATACCCAACCCAGAATTACTGGACATGCTCCACCTCAGGATATCAGACTCCCTTGGAGCTACACACTCCAGGGACATATACCTCAGCACAGATGTTAATAGGACATGCTGGAGGGACAGATTCTTATCCCAGAGGCTCCACTTACTTCGAATTGTAATCCCAGTTTCACATAGGCAGAGCCACCCACTGTCCACCTACAGGAGACATCTTGACGACTGCATGGGTGATCGTATGTTTACCCCTTGGATATCTTCTGTGTCCCTGCTAGACAGAGGCACACTAGCCTAAACGTACATGGGCTATCTTGTGCGACCTACTATTCACACGCACAGTGTAGTAATCTGACAGGGTTGTGAATGCCAAACACACTCTGGCTAGGCTTGTACATGCCCTAGGGCAGGTAGCCTAGTATCGACCTCTGAACCTATGCTAATGTTCGGGATGCACAGTGTTTATTGCTGATACTGTTTGTAGGTCTTTATCGTCTTTGCTTTACCAGTTTCTATGAACAACTTGGGTATCTGCAGAACATATTTGATTATGACAGGATTCCACTATATTATATATGTGTCTGTTGTCATATAACTGTGTGCACAGGGTGGATTGCTGGATAGTGAGAGGTTCCTGGGTTAACACATGCAACTGCCAGATGTGTGGCCCACTGCTGTACTCAGACATGGCCCAAGTGTGTGAGCATGCCCAGTTCAGGCTTTCCGTGTTTTGTTGCCTGACATTTGTCTCATTTATTCAAGTGTGTGAGCATGCCCAGTGTGACCTTTCAGTATGTTGTTATCTGAGGTCCACTACATTTGTTGATGTGTGTGAACATGACCAATATTAACATTTATACTGTGTGTGTGTTGGAAGTCAGGTTCTGTTCTTACTGCAGGACTCACCTTTGTGTCATAACTCGACAGGGATTATGCTGTGCCTGCAGGGTTTCCATAAGATACTTTGCATAGACTTATCAACATTCCTTCATACAGGCTGACCACTGCAATACTGTCATGGTTTAGTGGTTCAGTACTTTAACTATAGAGCACAGTATCCTGGTTCGAGGCCCATCACTGCTTTATATTTTCATACGGAGCAGACCAGACTGCTTAAGGGCCAGTTAAGCAAATATGAGCATGTTGGCTTTTGTTCAGCTATGCCCTACTTAGACCAGGCTTGTCCGACATTGCTCAATATTCACCAACATTGCTGGACGTTGCCCAATATTACTCAACATTGACCACAGTTGTCCTAGTTGGTGTGTGCAATTTTGTTTGCATATACTACATGGTGGTAAATACTGTTTAGCACTGCTTTATATTGCTTAACAAATGGCAATCATGCCTCAGGTGGTGCTGCAGGGCTACCTATATCGGATGCACATACTACACTCCCTGTACATGTATGAAAGCAGGTAGTGTCAACTTAGGCATCCCTTTTACTATATGTGCAAGTTGGAGAGAGGTATAATTTCCAAAGTTCCTACTGAGCCAGTGTATGTGCTATGCGTTGCCTCTTTGCCAAGGCCAAAGCATACTGGGCACGCCTCCTTCTGCCTACTGGGGCAGGCTCAAGTTGTTTCTCCTCCGAGTCACGCTCTGCCTGTGATGGCCTTGGCAATGGTGGGGGGCTGTTTGGCCCAGGCCTATGCTGATCCTGCTGCAGCTGTTTTCGCAGGATCATATTATGTAGCATAGCACATACCATGACAATTTGGGTACATGTAGTTGGTGAGTACTGCAAGGCTCCCCCAGATGTGTCCAGGCACCAGAACAGTGACTTGAGCAGCCCAAACACACACTCAATTACATTACGTGTTTGTGCGTGAGCCTCATTATGGTGTTCCTGTTCAGGTGTGTGTGCGTTTCTGATGGGTGTCATCAGCCACGGCTCCAGTGCATAGCCAGCATCCCCCACTAGGTGACCATCTGGGATGTCCCCATTGGCAAATGTCTGGTACAGCTGCGTCAGATGCCAGATGTGGGAATCATGGTAGCTTCCAGGGCAGCCAGCACACACATTCAGTATTATGCCCTGGGCATCACACACGACCTGGCAGTTGATGGAGGGGAAGCCCTTGCGGTTGAAGTAGACCCTACCCCGCTCACCGGCTGGTGCTTTGATTCGTATGTGCGTGCAGTCTACAGCACCCACTACCTCAGGGTATTCCGCTATTTCCTGGAAGAGACACATATTGCTGGCCAATACCTCACAGGAATTGGGGAAATATACATGATCACCGACAGGTGCTGACATGGCATCCAGGAACTGGTGCAGTACCCTGGATGCTGATGCCTGTGATATCCCCATCATATCACCGGTTGGTCTCTGGAAGGTACCTGTTGCTAATATTCTTAGGCCAACACATACCTTGGTTTCCACTGGGATGGGTTCCCCTCTGTTGGTTCTGTGTGTGAGGCGTGGCCTGCATAGCTCAACAATTTGCTGCAGGAGGTCTCTGTCCACTCTAAACGCTCCACTATCTCCAGCTCATGTAGCCCCTGATAAGTTACCCTGGGCCTGTACACTCTTCTCCGTCTCCTCACTGTGGGATGTCCAGCAGCATTTCCATTGTCACCACCCTCAGCATGTTGCATATGTCGCCTTATAACAGCAATGGCAGCCCCTAACATTTCTTTGTCTCAGTAAAGCTTTTTCAGTTTTCACTTCTATTAGCTTACTGCAGTGTCTGCTGTGAGAAACATAATGGACTGTTGTTTGCAGAGTTTTAAGTGCTAGGCTGGGCTGGGCCAGTGTACTGCCCGTGTAATTGCCTGATTACGATTTTCACCTGATAGCTCTGCTAGTACTCCCTGGTAGCTTCCTACTATTTGTTGTGCTTCCTTTTTCCTTTCTGCTTCCTCGGGGGGGGGGGGGGGGGCAGCACCGCGCACACAAGCGCAAACATGCTCACAGCAGCTCACACGCGCTCACACATGCTTACACGGACTAAAACTTGCTTATTCGGGTTAAAACACATGCACAAAGTACAGTTTTGTACCTACCATAAATGTAGATGTCCGATAGGTATGCATCTGCAGTCATAACATATGGGTTGTCCTGCCTCAGGCAGCCCTTCGGTCGGCCGTATTCCAAAGTCTGGGTCTGGCCTCGGCTGATGTCGCATCTTCCCCGACGTCACAGCTGCTGGGGTATAAAGGCATCAGCCGATGCCATTTTCCTCAGTGTTTCTTGCCCCAGATGCCAGGTGCCCTCTAGGAAGGCTAAATTTGGATAAAAATTGAAAATTCCAAACAGAGTAAACAATACATATATATATATATATATATATATATATATATATATATATATACACACATATACAAACAAATACACCATAATAGATTCCCCCAGCTAGCTGAAAGAGGGGTAAGCACCCTAGGAATACCACAGAGGGGAAGGCGGGTGGGTAATCCTGACTTCAGATGCATACCTATCGGACATCTACATTTATGGTAGGTACAAAACTGTACTATGCCCTTCAAGGATGCATCTGCAGTCATAACATATGGGTAGAATACCATAGCCAAACTGGGGGAGGAGGTACTAAGATAAGGATGGTGTAGTTATGATCCCCTGTAAAACTGCAGTTGCAAAACCTGCTCGGGATCTGGAGTATAAAGGTAGATTGTAATGCTTGGCAAAAGTATGCACGGAGCTCCAAGTAGCAGCTTCTAAAATGTCTTTGGTAGCCACCCCTCGTAGGAAAGCTGTAGTGGTGGCTGTGGCTCTTGTGGAGTAGGCCTGATATTTTCAGGAGCTTTCTTTCCATGAAAAGAGTAGCAGAAACTAATGCAATTTCCTATCCATTTAGAGATTGTCTGTTTGGAAATTGCTTTTCCTTGCACTCCAGCTGCATATGCTACCAGAAGTTGGTCAGTTTTTCTGCTGGTTTTAGTTCTGTCCAGATAGTAGTGTAGTTGTCTGTGTACATCCAAGGTGTGCAGTAGTTTTTCCCCCCTGTTCTGTGGGTTAGGGAAGAACGTAGGCAAATGAATAGCTTGGTTCAAGGATACCCTGGAAACCACCTTTGGCATGAAAGTAGGATTGGTTCTCAGAGACACTCTATCCTGGTGAAAAATAAGGAAAGGCTGCACTGCCATTAGCGCCTGTAACTCGGATACTCTTCTTGCTGAAGTGATTGCTAGAAGGAAAGCAGTTTTCCAAGATAAGAACTGTAAAGTCTGCTGATGCTGCTGGTTCAAAGGGAGGTGGTGTTAATTTTTCCAGCACAAAATTGAGATCCCATGCAGGAAGAGGTGGTTTTCTTGGAGGTTTTACATTTTTGATCCCTCTTAAAAATTGTCTGAGGAGAGGGTGAGAGAAGATAGGAGGATCCATGTTGTATTCTGCTGAAATTGCTGAAGCATGGATCTTAATGGAAGAATATGACAGGCCATTGTGGAACAGTTCTGCTAAGTATTCTAGGATGTGTGCTAGGTTTGCTAGTGTGACATTTGTACCCTTTGAAGCGCTCCAAATGAGGAATCTCTTCCATTTAGCTGAGTATGTCTTTCTTGTGGAGGGTCTACGAGCCTCCAGGATTATGTCCTTGACCCTTTGAGAAGACAGTTTGGCTTTGTTTTAGGCAATTTTCCAGGCAGTCAGTTGCAGTGTTTTCAAGTTTGGATGCAGTGTCTTGAAGTTGTTCTGCGTTAGAAGTAGAGGCCATAGGGGTAGAGGCCATGAGTTCGTCCGAGACATGCTTCTCAGCAGCGGATACCAGTGCTGCCTTGGCCAGTCTGGAGCTATCAGTATCACATTTGGCTGTTCCTCTCTGATCTTCAGTAGTACTCTGTACATCAATGGAAGTGGTGGAAAAGCATACACTGCTAGGGCATTCCAGTTGAAAGAGAGGGAGTCCACCTTCCAGGCTTGTGGGTGGTATACTCTTGAGCAGAATTTCTTTAGTTGGTTGTTGAGTGGGGAGGCGAACAGGTCTATCTCTGGCATTCCCCATTTGTTTGTTAGGATTTTGAAGATGTCTGGATGCAGCATCCATTCGTGAGCATCCGTGGTAGTTCTGCTTAAGCTGTCTGCTAGTGAATTCTCTTTTTCCTGGTAAGAATTTGGCCTGCAGTTGGATGTTGAGATCCAGGGCTAGGTTCCACAGATCCATTGCCATCCGGCACAGAGGGTAGGAATGCATGCCTCCCTGTTTATGTACCACATGACTGTGGTATTGTCTGTCCTTATCAGCAGATGACCTTGCTGGAGGAATGATTTGAATGCCTCGATTGCATGTTTCACTGCCAGCATCTCCTTTAGGTTTATGTGCAAATTCAGCTGGTCTTCAGTCCATAGGCCTTGGATGCACTTGTCTTCCATGTGTGCTCCCCATTCTCGGTCTCAGGCGTCCGTGGTGATGGTCTGCCTTGGATATGGTTTGGTGAAAGGCAACCCTCTGTTGGACTGGCAGGCCTGAGCCCACCACAGGAATTACTTTTTCAGGCATGGAATGATTGGAATCATGGTTTCTAGACTTGCCTTGTGTTGAGACCATACATTCCTTAGGTACCATTGTAATTTCCTCATATGCAGCCTGACATGTGGGATCAAGATTATGCAAGATGCCATGTAACCCAGGGCCTGCAGGACTTTCCTTGCAGTGAGCTGAGTTAGTCTTGTCAAAGCCATGAAGTAGAGTGGTAGTTGCTTTTGCTTTTCTTCTGTGAGAAAAGCCATATGAGTTATTGTGTCCAGATCCGCACCCAAAAAGGTTATCCTTTGGGATGGCACTAGTCCTGACTTCTGGATGTTGACTGTGTATCCCAAGGCCTGTAACAGGTGTATGACATAGGCCAAATCCTTTGTAAGTCTTGTCCTGTTCTCCGCTTGTATTAGGCAGTCGTCCAGGTATGGGTAGATTTGAATTCCCTGAAGCCTGCAATGTGCAATTACTGATGCCAGGCATTTCGTGAATACCAGTTGTTTGAGAATAAAGCCAATTTTCCACCCAAGGGTGCTTCCAGTTGTTCCCTTGTAGGCGGACTCAGAGTCAAGTCATTGTGTTTGTCCTGTGGAAGTGGATGTAGTTGCAGCTGTGGCAGTACTCCTCTGGTTGGCAGGTTGCCACTGGCGACCCCTGTAGGCACCTTTTGATTGACCTCTGCCTCTTGGGCGTCTATTCCTGCCCCTCTGTGCTTTGGAGTTGTCTGGAAAGGACCAATTCTTTGAAGGCCAGTTTCTGCTGAACCTCAGAGGTTGGACCTGCAGAAAATCCTTAACTGTTTGCACTGATTTTGCTTTTTCTTCCACTTTCTTTAGAATCTCCTGTGCAGGGGAGCCAAATAAACTTTGTTTCTCCATTGGAGCATCTAGGAGTTTAGCCTTAACATGGTCCGGCAAGGATTGTTCTTTTAGCCAGGCATGCCTTCGAATTACTGCCCCAGTCATAGCTGATCTAAATGAAGCTTCCAGTGCATCATAGCCACATTTTAAAAAATGATTACTGACCTGCTGAGAACTGTGTACCAAATCCTGAAGGGCCTTACGGTCTAAAGGTTCAGGAGAAGAAAGCTTTTTATTCAGCTGGTCTAACAAATATTACTGGTACTGTATCATATGGAATTGACAGTTTAAAGCCCTGGCAGAAAGAGTAGAAGATGTATAAACCTTTTTTCCCCATCTCTCTAATGCTCTTGACTCCCTTTCAGAGGGTAGTGGGTTTTTGGCAGTGGCAGCTGCAACACCTTTCGGGCCCTGAGAAATAGTTTCTGGGTCTGCAGCATGGGCCTTATACAAGTGGAAGTGGGAATCTGGAACCCTGTAGTATCTGTCAGGCTTGGCAGGGGCCGGAGGAAGTGAATCAGGGGCAGAGCTGACATCATTATATGCATCATCAACAAAAGTTAGCACAGGTGGTCTGGCTAAAGGCCTATGCTGTGGCAAGTGTAAGAAAGTCCTTAGTCTTTTTCTAGAATCAGAAAAATCCTGACCCTGCCATTGAAAGTCTTCCCTCATAGAGTGTAAAGTTTCCCCAAAGGAGAATTCCTCTGGAGGGGAAGCAGAAGGGATAGAGTCTTCTGCATCAGAGTCCTCATAAGGTGAGTATGGCCCTTCGTGATGGTCTGACAAATCAGATCCATCCGAGGAGCAGTCAGAGGAGAGAGGTTCAGGGGGTTCAGTCCTGGGCCTTTTGTCAGGAGGAGGTTGGGAGGCCCTGTCTGGGTGAGGTTGGGAACCCCTAATCAGAGAAATAAGGTCCTCAGCAAGACTGAGAATCTAGGTACTTGAGGAAGGTCTCTGTGAGGTTGATTTTGCAGGTAAAGTTTTAGTAATTTTAGCTGCTTTAGCCCTGGAGAAAGCCTTAATAGACATAGAAGCAGGGGGCCTAGCTGCCCCACGTGCAGGAGTGGAAATGTCCAAAGGAATGGTGTCGGACAATTCTCGTGCGCTTGCTTCTTCGGTAGGGATTTCTGTAGCCGACTCGGCCGGGGCCTCGCTGGCCTCGGTTGTTGGAGGTAAGATTTCGGCAGAAGGAAGAACCGAGGCCTCGGTTTCAGCCGAAACCGAGACACTCGCGGTAGGCCTAACCGTGGTTTCAGCCGAAACCGCAGGGCGAAAGTGTCGGTCCTTTTCCTCATGCTTTTGGCTAAATGCGTAGTCGGAGTCTCCGACGGCATTTTATATGCAAAAGCGGATCCAAAAAACTCTTCTGCAAACTCCGACCGACGTCTAAGAGTCCGTCGGTTGAAGGAGGCACAGGCTAAACAGGCTGATACGTCGTGGACTGGGCCTAAGCAAGGAAGGCAGTAGGAATGGAAATCCTTATGAGGTATTTGTTTCCCACAAGTTAAACAATTATTTACTTTGTCTGACATCGGCTGAGGCAAGAAAGAGTCCCCAACGGGGTACTTAGCTTTTTAGAAGTCTTCGGTAGCCGAATCTCTGGATCTGACCGACCGGCACTTGCGAACAGCTTCTGCTTCGGGCACCGCGCAAGAAAGACTGAGGAAAATGGCGTCGGCTGATGCCTTTATACCCCAGCAGCTGTGACGTCGGGGAAGATGCGACATCAGCCGAGGCCAGACCCAGACTTTGGAATCTGGCCGACCGAAGGGCTGCCTGAGGCAGGACAACCCATATGTTATGACTGCAGATGCATCCTTGAAGGACATCAGTGCAAACGCGCTTACAACTCTTTAAACAGCCTTATACATGCTTACTCCGGCTTAAACACGAGCACTCACGCTTACACACGCGCACTCTGTCTTACTCGGGTTTACAGGCGCGCATACCCGCTCAGCAAGAAACTTTGGTGTTATCCACGGCATACACCTTCCATTTCTTGCCTTTACCTAGCCTACCTGTTGACACACCTCTTTCCATGATGTGTAAATGACAGCTGACATGCCACTCTGCTCCAATGAGCTTCACATCTTTCATACATACCCCACTCATGATGTCACCTATCGTCTACTCAGTTACTCCCCTTATCCTACTCCTACACTCCACTGACTGTGCTCATTTGCTACGTAAACTTGCGATTCACTATCCTAACCCTCCTTTGCATAGGATTGCCTACTAATGCATGGTTACATCTCTTAGACTGAGCTTTCCCCCTTAGCAACCTCTACTCGGTGGCCATGTTGTCTTCAGCCTGCCATTCCCTTGCATTGTACATTAACAATTTAAATAAGATCCACATTTGTGGGTTTTAATTTTTAGTTTTCTGGTTTCTAGAGCGCAGCCCGTTTGCGCGGTGCTGCGCTACGCTTAAACATCAGAAATCGGAGGAAAAAAATTATTTTTTTTCATATTGCATCGGGAAACCTTGCCAATGGCCGTATATTTGGCCATTGGCATGCTTCCTGCACTGGATGCAACCTTTATTTGGAGCTGTCACAGCTCCGTTTTGCTATTTGCAGAACGATACTCAGTTGTCAACTGAGTACATTTCTGCAAATAACACTGCTCTTACTCGGACAGGTTCGGGTTTCCTGAATCGCAAATCTACCTCATTTGCATGCCTTTCACCTGCAATTGAGGTAATTTGCATATCCCAGCCCTGTCCGTGTAAGAGCCGTTTTAGGAGCTCTCTTGCACGCCCCTGCAGGCTGTTCCTGGATCGCTCGTCGGACATGATGGCTGCATGGAGTCTTACTCTACTCAGACTCCGTGCAAGCCATCGTGAATCTGGCCCAAAGTAGTAGTTTGTCTGAATAACTCAGGTAAGGACTTCCAGATAGGTGGCTCTGATTTGGATGAGGAGGACTCTGCAACAGTGAGCATAAAGGAGAGTCTTGTAAATAGACTCGTATTAAGATTTCCTGAAGGAATGGTTTCACTAACGAATATTTAGCTTACCGATTAGTAGAAAACAAGAAATTTCAAGCAGCAGTTTGAATGCCAGGGTATTTAATAAAATACGATCTGAGGTTAACAGGAAGCTATTTGGCATTTTCTGTGCTGATAAAGGGATGCTCAGTCTGAAGATACCCAATCAGACTTGACCTGGCAACAAGCAAAAGGGGGGGTATTGCAAGAATGATCTATTCAAACATCTACTGTTATGGCAAGTTTGCCTACATAATTGTACTATCTTCATTATGAGATCACTGTTGCAGTATCCTAAGTTATATGGGATGAATAATCAGATTTTAAAAAAGTTGCCATCCTTGACATGTAAAGAAAAACATTAAGGGCCAAATGGTCAGGGTGGCAAGGATGCGTTCCAAATTGAAGGTTTTTAGGTACGAGGTGCGAACTCTTGTTCAATTCTTTTTAGATAGACAGTACTCAATGGACTTTATTATCAACACTTGTGAGCAGGTCACGGGTGGTTGGGGTACTCGGTACATCCCTTTCCTGGGTAATCCCCTTGTGAAAAACAACTCACAGGTCGACAAAGGGTCATATGTTCAATCTATGGTTCTAACATACAGTGACAGCAGTAGTAAGGTGACACAGATATTGAAGAAAGTACAGTTTTGTACCTACCATAAATGTAGATGTCCGATAGGTATGCATCTGCGGTCATCACATATGGGTTGTCCTGCATCAGGCAGCCCTTCGGTCGGCCGGATTCCAAAGTCTGGGTCCGGCGTCGGCTGATTTCGCACTTTCCCCGACGTCAGATCGCCAAAGGTATAAAAGCATCAGCCGACGCCATCTTCCTCAGTTTTTCTTGCCCCAGATGCCAGGTGCCCTCTAAGGAAAGCTAAATTTGGAGAGATGCATTTAAAAATCCAAACATGCACAATAATATAAAAACAAATACACCATAATAGATCACCCCAGCTAGCTATAAGAGGGGTAAGTACCCAAGAAATACCACAGAGGGGAAGGAGGGAGGGTAAACCTGACTGCATATGCATACCTATCGGACATCTACATTTATGGTAGGTACAAAACTGTACTATGTCCTTCAAGGATGCATCTGCAGTCATCACATATGGGTAGAATACCATAGCCAATCTGGGGGTGGAGGAACTATGCAAAGGATGGTGTAGCTAAAATGCCCTGCAGGACTGCCATAGCAAAGCCTGCTCTGGATCTGGAATATAAAGGTAAATTGTAATGCTTGGCAAATGTATGCACGGAGCTCCATGTAGCAGCTTCTAAAATGTCCTTGGTAGCCACCCCTCTTAAGAAGGCTGTGGAGGTGGCTGTGGCTCTCGTGGAATGAGGTCTAATGTTAGCTGGCACAGTTTTTCCATGAAAGGAGTAACAAAAACGAATGCAATTCCCTATCCATTTTGAAATTGTCTGTTTGGAAATTGCTTTTCCTTGTGTACCAGCAGCATATGCTACCAACAGCTGGTCAGTTTTTCCTGTAACCTTTAGTTCTGTCCAAGTAGTAGCGCAACTGTCTGTGTATGTCCAGGGTGTGCAGAAGTTTCTCCTCTTTGTTTTGTGGATTTGGAAAGAAGGTAGGCAAGTGAATAGCTTGATTTAATGAAACCCTGGATACCACCTTTGGCATAAATGTAGGATTGGTTCTTAATTAAACTCTGTCCTGATGAAAAATAAGAAATGGCTGTACTGCCATAAGGGCCTGTAACTCAGATACTCTTCTTGCTGAGGTTATGGCCAGAAGGAAAGCAGTCTTCCAAGACAGGAACTGTAGTTCTGCAGATGCTGCTGGTTCAAAGGGAGGCAGTGTTAGTTTTTCCAACACGAAGTTAAGGTCCCAAGTAGGTAGAGGTGGTTTCCTTGGAGTATTGATGTTTTTGATTCCTCTTAGAAACTGTCTTAGGAGAGGATGAGAGAAGACAGGCGGATCAGTATTATACTCTGCTGAAATTGCTGAAGCATGAATGTTAATGGAAGAGTAAGACAGACCACTGTGGAACATTTCTGCCAAGTATTCCAGGATATGTGCCATGTTCATCACTGTCGCATCTAGGCCCTTTGTGGTGTTCCAAATGTGAAATCTTTTCCATTTTGCTGAATATGCCTTTCTTGTGGAAGGCCGGCGAGCTTCCATAATAATATCTTTCACCCTCTGGGATAGCTTGTCCTGAGGAGGAGTCAAGGTATTTTCCAGGCTGTTAGTTGCAAGGTTTTCAAGTTGGAATGCAGAGTTTTGTAATTGTGCTGTGTCAGTACAAGTGGCCATAGAGGAAGAGGCCATGGTTTCGTGTGTGACATGCTCTTTAACAGTGGGTACCAGTGCTGTCTTGGCCAGTCCGGAGCTATCAGAATCACTTTTGGCTGCTCTGTCCTGATCTTCAGTAAAACCTTGGTCATTAATGGGAGAGGTGGAAATGCATACACTGTTAAGAGTTCTCCAGCTGAAAGAGAGGGCGTCCACTTTCCATGCTTGTGGGTACTATGTCCTTGTGCAGAATTTCTTCAGTTGATGATTGTGGGGGGAGGCAAAAAGATCTAAGTCCGGCCTCCCCCATGATTGTGTTATCTGTAGAAAGATGTCTGGGTGCAGCATCCATTCGTGTGCATCCATGATATTTCTGCTTAAGCTGTCTGCCAGAATAATGTCTTTCCCTGGCACAAACTGGGATTGTAGCTGTATATTGAGTTTCAAGGAAAGTTCCCATAGATTCATTGCCAGCCTGCAAAAAGGATAGGAATGGGTGCCTCCTTGCTTGTTTATGTACCACATAACCGTGGTGTTGTCTGTCCTTATTAGCAGATGGCCATGATGCAGAAAGGGTTTGAAGGCTTCGACTGCATGTATCACTGCCAGCATTTCCTTTTGGTTTATGTGCATGCGTAGCTCTTTTTGTGACCATAGACCTTGAATGCATCTGCCCTCCATGTGCGCTCCCCATCCGTGGTCTGAAGCGTCTGCTGTAATGGTTTGGCTGGCTATTGGTTTGCTGAAAGGCAGACCCCTGTTTGACTGGCTTGCTTGAGCCCACCACAGAAATTCCTTTTGAAGGCATGGAATGAGTGGTATCAAAGTTTCCAGGCTGTGACTGTGCTGAGTCCATAAACTCCTTAGGTACCATTGTAGTTTCCTCATATGTAGTCTTGCTTGCGGAATCAGAAGGATGCAAGAATCCATGTAACCCAGGGCCTGCAGGATTTTCCTTGCAGTCAGCTGGGTTTGTCTTGTCAGATTTTTGAAGTAATCTGGTAGTTGACTTTGTTTTTCTTCTGTGAGGAAGGCCATTTGGGTGGTTGTATCTAGATCTGCACCCAGAAAGGCTATTCTTTGGGATGGAACAAGTCTTGATTTGTGAAAGTTGACTGTATATCCCAAGGCCTGAAGTAGGTGGATGGCATAATTCAAGTGTTTTACCAAAGTCTGTTGGCTGTCCGCTTGTATAAGGCAGTCGTCCAGATATGGGTATATTTGAACCCCCTGAAGTCTGCAGTTTGCAATTAGTGATGCCAGGCATTTCGTGAATACTCTGGGCGCATTAGATAAGCCAAAGGGCAATGCTGCGAATTGATAATGCTCTGACCCTGCAAGAAATCTGAGGTGTCTTCTGCAACTTTGTCTGATAGGGACATGCAGGTATGCCTCCTTGAGGTCTAGAGTTACCAGCCAAGACCCCTTGCCCAGCATGGGAAGGAGCTGCTGTAGAGTCAGCATTTTGAACTTTGGCACAATGAGATAAGTATTCAGTGCGGACAAGTCGAGAATAGGCCTCCGTTGTTTTTCTTTTCTTGGAACAAGGAATAGTCTGGAATAAAATCCTTGGCCTTGTTCTGAGAGAGGAAACTTTTCTATAGCTTTCATTTGTATTAAGCTGGAAATTTGTTTCAAAGCCTCTGCCCTTTGATTCGGTGGCAGGTCTGGCATGCCCTTTCTTTTTGGTAATGTGTGGAAATGAAACCTGTATCCTTTGTCTATTATTTGTAGTGTCCATTTGTCCCTTGTAATACTGTGCCAATTTACTGAGAATAAAGAAAGCTTTCCGCCCAAAGGTGCTTCCAATTGAGCCCTGGTTGGCGGTGTCAAAGTAAAGTCATTGAGCCTGTCCTTGTGCAGCAGTTGAAGGTCCTGCATTACCTCTCTGGTTGGGAGGCTGCCATTGACGTCCTCTGTAGGAGCCTCTAGCTTGCCCTCTACCTCTGGCACGCCTGTTCTTGCCTCTCTGATACCTCTCTGTGTCTGGAAAGGACCAATTCTTGGAAGGCCAATGCCTGCTGAATCTTGGTGGTTATACTTGGAGAAAATCTTTGACTGTTTGTACTGATTTTGCCTTTTCTTCAAATTTCTTTAGGACCTCCTGAGCCGTGGAGCCAAATAACTTTTGCTTTTCCAGTGGAGCATCCAGCAGCTTTGCTTTAACATGGTCTGGCAGAGACTGTTCCTTCAGCCAAGCATGCCTACGTATGACTGCGCCAGTCACAGCTGACCTACATGAAGCTTCCAATGCATCATAACCACATTGCAAGAAATGGTTGCTAACCTGTTGTGAGTTATGTACCAGATCCTAAAGTGACTTGCGGTCTAGGGGGTCAGGTGAAGAGAGTTTTTTATGCAATTCATCTAACAAATACTCTTGGTACTGTATCATATGAAACTGACAATTTAATGCCCTCATAGAAAGAGTAGCAGAAGTATACACTTTTTTACCCCATCTCTCTAAAGCTCTGGACTCCCTTTCAGAGGGGAGAGGATTTTTAGTAGTGGCAGCTGCAACCCATTTAGGGCCCTGGGAAATAGTTTCTGGATCAGCAGAGTGGGCCTTGTAAAGGTAAAGATGCGAGTCCGGGACCCTGTAGTACCTATCTGGTTTGGCAGGAGCCGGAGGGAGAGAATCAGGGGTTGTGCTAGAGTCAGAGTACACATCATCAATGATGTTCAAAACAGGAGGAATAGCTAAAGGTCTATGCTGAGGCAAATGTAAAAAGGTCCTTAATCTTTTCCTGGAATCAGAGAATTCCTGGCCCTGCCATTGGAAATGCTCTCTCATGGTGTGTAGTGTCTCCCCAAAGGAAAACTCTTCAGGAGGGGAGGCCGAGGGAATAGATTCCTCTGCATCAGAATCCTCGTAGGCCGAAAAAGCCTCCTCCTGGTGGTCCGAGAGTAGAGCCATCAGAGGCCTCATCTGAGGAGTGGGGATCAGAGGGCTCAACCCTGGGCCTTTTGTCTGGAGGAGGATGAGAGCCCCTGTCCGGATGAGGTTGAGAGCCCCTAATTAAGGAGATAAGATCCTCAGCTAAGCTTAGAATCTGTGAACCAGTAGAGGGTCCCTGAGGGATAACCTTGGGAGGCAAAGCTTTTGAGAGTTTAGCAGCTTTAGCCCTGGAGAATGCCTTAATGGACATGGATGCAGGAGGCCTGGCTGCACCACGTGCTGGTGTAGATTTGTCTAAAGGAATGGTGTCGGAAGGTTCCAGGACACCAGTTTCTGTTGGAAATTCAATAACAGACTACACCGGGGCCTCCGGGACCGAGGTAGTCGGTTGAGCGGTTTCGGTAAATGGAAGTACCAAGGACTCTGTTTCAACCGAGACCAAGACACTCGCGGTAGGCCTGGCCGTGGTTTCAGCCGAAACCGCTGCGGCAAGGCGTCGGTCCTTGTCCTTCCGTTTCTTAACTAAATGAGAAGTCGGAGTCTCCGACGGCATCTTATCTGAAAAACTAGCCCCAAAAATTCCTCTGCAAACTCCACCCGACGTCTAAGCGTGCGTCGGTTGAAGGAAGCACAGGCTGAACAGGCCGAGACGTCGTGGTCTGGGCCTAGGCAGGGGAGGCAGTAAGAGTGGAAATCCTTATGAGGTATTTGTTTCCCACAAGTTAAACAATTATTAACTTTATCTGACATCGGCTGAGGCAAGAAAGAGTCCCCAACGGGGTACTTAGCTTTTTGAAGTCTTCGGTAGCTGAATTACAGGAGCTGGCCGACCGGCACTTGCGAACTGCTTCTGCTTCGGGCACCACGCGGTAAGAAAGACTGGGGAAGATGGCGTCGGCTGATGCTTTTATACCCCAGGCGCTCTGACGTCGGGGAAAGTGCGACATCAGCCGACGCCGGACCCAGACTTTGGAATCCAGCCGACCGAAGGGCTGCCTGAGGCAGGACAACCCATATGTGATGACTGCAGATGCATCCTTGAAGGACATCTCGGTGATATTCAGGAGTAACAGAGAGATTTTCCAGTGTGTTGGTAATACGCCTAGGTTTGTGTATTGAACCGATTTTAACTTGAAATACTTGGAGCACGGACGGCCGTGGAGAATCTAAATTTTAAAGGTACGTTCAAATGTGGTGCCTGTGGTTAATGTAGGTACATTCTGGAAGAGAGTGACATCTGTGTGGGGGACCCTTCCATGAAGGTCAGACTAGCCACAGGAAACTGTGGGTCAAAGAGTCTGGTGTACATTGCAGTGTGTACAGGATGTCAACAATTTTACATGGGGAAAACTGCGACCCCCTTTCGAAAACGTATTTATGAGCACATACTCCATAACTAAAAATGAAAATAATGGTCTATTTAGGCACCTAGAAAACTCTGCCCTTTGCACAGGATTCCAATTTGGTATTTTACAGATGGTGAAGTGAAAGAAGACATTGTGGGGGGGGGCAATGGCAAAACAAACTGGAACCTATGTAACTTTTTTGGCAACTAAGTTTAAATGCCAACAGTAGTCCAGGTATCAACGATTGTAGTTCCCAAATGCCTATTTTGACTTTTAGTTCCAGATTTTAAACCATACTGGACCTTTAAGTTGTGATGTCACTAATTTTAACTGATGGGAAGTGCTGACTTTACTATTTAAATAATTTGTAGTTTTTTGTATGTTGTTCTGATGAAGTCCTGAATTTCCATGGACGAAAGCGCTTGACTGGAAATTTGTATTCTTTTTTGTAATGAATTCTGTTCTGTGAACTACCATTAAACTTGTCCTACTACAGGTGGTTTTGGGCTATTTCCCAAGAGGCATTTGTTTTTCTGTGAATACTACCAGAGGGCCTGAAGTAAATAGATGCCTCACAGATTTGAAGACATTACAGCCAGCATTGTGTGACACTTATGTGCTTTAATTTCTCTAACTTTTAGTTTCAGAAGCCCTGGACTATCACCTTCTTGGAGACAGCAACCCAAGCAAAGTCTGGTGTATCTTTGGTTACAGAATCAGTACAGGCTGAATGGGAAAAAGGGAGACATGGAATGAAACAGAAAGTACAGTTGTGTACACTTACCATAAATGTAGATGTTAGATGCTTTAGAAGCATCTTGCGGGGCTGCTGTCACTGGGTTTGTACTTAGAAGGGGGTCTACATTAAAAGCACAAAGGTTTACTTACCCGAATACCTAAACGTCGACACGTCTTCATCGAACCATGAAAACATCGATCTTCCTGAAGCACAAAATCCGAAACGTCGAATCGTCATGGTTGGCCCCGGTATAGCTCCATAAGGTAAGTGTGCAATAGTTATGGAACTCAGGGTTAGGGTGCGGGTTAAGGTAAGTGCATACATGGTGGTATATGCAAGATTTAGTGTAGAGTTAAGAAGTAGGGTTTAGTTTAGGATTAGAAGTAGGGGTTTGGTTAGTATATGTATGTGGTTTATTTAGTTTGTGTAGGTAGTATGTAGCGGGCGGTGGGGTGGGACAACTATGATGGTTTGAGTTTTTGAATTTTTCGGTTTAGGGCGTTCCGTGTATTTGCGGTTTGCGGAATATGTGTCGGCGTTTAGGTATTCGGGTAAGTAAACTTTCATGCTTTTAATATAGACCCCTTAGAAGGCATGCTTGGCTTAAGGAACAAAACTTGCCAGATCATGTAAAAGCAAAATTACTGGATGCACCCTTAAACCAAGAACGCCGTTTTGGCAATAAAGCAGAAGTCCTTCTCCAAAGGATGGAAGAAAAAGCTAAATCTATGCAAACTGGTAAAGATTTCTTACAAGTACAGCCACCTAAATTCAGTAGGCATTAGCCTTCAAAGAACTGGTCCTTTCCAGTCACTTCCAGGTCTTCTCAGTCCAAACCCAGGGGACAGCAGACCACCACGACTTCAGTCTCAGGCTATGCACAGATCTAAGCAGTGGGGGGCTTCCACTTCCAAAGCAGGGAGTAGTTAGCCACCCCCCATGGTAAAATAGCACAATGACGTATCCTGAACTCCTCCAAGCCTTGCTCAACTACTTGCAACTTTAAGAGGAAAGCTTACCCTGCATGCAAAAAACTGGGAATACATTACCCAAGACAAATGGGTTTTAAACATAGTTTCCCTAGGATACAGATTCCAATTCAACTCACTCTCATGCTCTCTCTTCTCAGCATCAAGGCTATTCAACCTGTCCCAGCAGAACAAAGGGGACAAGGTTTTTATTCAAGACTGTTTCTGGTTTCCAGAAAAGAAAACTCCTGGCATCCTACCCTGGACATGTCTATTCCCAACACCTTTCTGGTGGTTCCAAAATTCAAAATGCTAACTCTCCAACAGCTTCTTCCTGTGCTAGCCAAGGATGTCTGGCTGGCAACCCTAAACTTAAAGGAAGCTTATCTGCATATCCCAATAACAGAATCTTGCAGGAAATACCTACACTTCAGGACAGGCTCCATGCACTATCAGTTCTCTGCGCTTCCCTTTGGCTTATCTACTGCACCCAGTGTATTCACAAAGTGCCTAGCTCCACCCAATGGATTTTGCAGGCAGAGAAATATTCAGATGTACCCATACTTGGACAATTGCCTGATTCAGGCGGAAAGTCAGGACTTGCTATTACAGCACCTGGCATTTGTAAAGAGACTTCTGACCTCACTGGGGTACACCATCAGCGAAAAGAAAATACACCTGGTACCCTGCCAACAGATTGTATTCCTGGGAGCAAGCTTGAACACACCTTCCCAGATGGCATTCCTCACTCAAGAGAAACAAATTTATTTGACAACCTACTTCAACCTACTGGCCACAAAAACCCAGCTATCTGCAAGGAAAATACTGCAAGCTCTGGGGTTCATGGCCTCTTGCATTCTGTTAATTCCATATGCAAGACTGCTTATGAGGAAACTTCAGTGGTATCTAAAGAGTCTATAGTGTCAACATTCTCAGGACCTGGAAACATTCATTCCTATCATTCCTTGTCTAAGGGCAGAGTACCTTTGGTGGGCAGAGGCATGCAACCACAATAAGGGACTCCCTTTCACTCTACCCCTGCCGCCCAAACCCTAACAGACGCATCAGACTATGCATGGGGGGCTCACATGGCAGGGCAGTGCATTCAGGGCAAATGGAACCCAAAGCAGATGCACTTGCATATCAATCAAAAAGGAATGTTAGCTGTACAGAATGCTCTGACAGCCTTCAAAGACCTCATTCTTCCAGGACAGCTATTGGTAAAAAGACAGACAACACCACAGTTATGTGGTACATAAAAAACAGGGGGAACCCATTCCTACCCACTCTGCAGACTAGCCATGGCTCTGTGGAGCACAGCCTTGAGCAATCAAGTGCACCTTCAAGCTCAATTCCTGCCAGGCAACTAAAGTCACTGGCAGACAACTTAAGCAGAAATCTTATGAACCCACACGAATGGAAACTGGAACCCAAAATATTCAAGCTTTTGAGGAACAGATGAAGGACACCAGAGGTGGACCTGTTTGCCTCACCTCAGAACTATCAATTGAACAAATACTGCACCAGAACTCCCCACAGTCAAGCTTGGAAAGTGGATGCCTTGTCCTTTACCTGGGAAGGCCTCTCAGTCTATGCCTTTCCCTCTCTGCCTCTCCTCTCAAAGGTTCTTTTAAAAGATCAAAGAGGACAAGCCAAGGTCAATCCTGATTGCACCAGACTGGCCACACCAGCACTGGTACCCTCTTTTGTGCAGTCTGACAGTGCTACAACCATGGCACCTGCCTCAGACCCTCTCCCTGCTGTCCCAGCAGGCGAGCCTGAATCTGCATCCTCCACTTCAAACCCTGAACCTTGCAGCCTGACTAATCCCTTCAACTCACCTCTAGTAACCCTCAGTAAGCAGGTGCTGTATATGTCATTCCTGAGGCAAGGAGGCCTAGTACTAGAAAATCCTTTTCGGAAAAGTGGAAAAGATACTGTTCCTGGAGCCAGTCTCAGGGGATGGGCACAACAGTGCCCAACTTACCTAATATACTAATTACTTAACAGAAATGCTCCACAAGGGCCTATCCTTCTCTTCATTTAAGAGTCATGCCTCAGACATCTCAGCTCATAATACAGAGCCACCCCCTCTTCTCTCATCCTCTGGTAAAACAGTTCCTTAGAGGGGACAAAAATGTAAGATCCCCCCGGAGAACTCCCATTCCAGTCTGGGACCTTAACTCTGTATTGGAAAAACAAACTTCCCCCCTTTGAACCGGCTGCTACAACGGAGTTAAAATGCCTTTCAAGGAAAACAGCTTTACTTCTAGCCATCACTTTAGCAAGAAGAGTATCTGAACTGCAGGCCCTTATGGCAGTGGAGCCCTTCATTGTCTTCCATGCAGACAGGGTTTCCCCCAGGACTAACCCATCCTTTATGCCCAAGGTGGTGTCTAGTGTGACTTTAAACCAGTCTTATTCATTTGCCTACTTTTTCCCCTAAACCACAGAATAGAGGTGAAAGGATACTGCATTCCCTGGATGTGCAAAGACAGCTTAGATTCTATTTGGATGGGAGTAAGCCTCTCAGAAAATCTGACCAGCTGCTAGCCAGCTTTGCTGCAGGGGGAGAGGGGAAGGCCATTTCAAAGCAAACCTTTTCCAAATGGATAGCACACTGCATCCATTTCTGCTACAAGCACCATGGAAAACCTACCCCAAAGGGGATAAGAACACATTCCACTAGGGCTGCATCTACCTCTACTGCATTTCTCAGAGGAGTCCCTACCAGGGACATCCTGGAAGCTGCAACCTGGAGCTCTGTACATACTTTCACCAAGCATTACCACTTGCCTATCTTTTCTAAATCCAGAGCTGGATTTGCCACAGCAGTCTTACAGGGCCTGATTGCTAGCCCTAATGCTCCTTAACTGCCTTCACCCTTCCTTAGCTTAGGGAATCAACCCAAATGTGATGACTGCAGCAGTGAAAAATGAAGAACATAGTACAGTTGTGTACACTTAACATAAATCTAGATGTCCGAGTGTATTCACTGTTGCAGTCCTGGTTACCCTCCCTCCAGCCCCTTGACTTCTCTTTACCGTTGCCTATCTTTATTTGTTTGGCATATCTTATATCATGTGTATTTGCTTTTTTTCTGGAGTTGTTCCATACCACGTAATTGCTTCCTATTGTGGGGGCACCTGACATCTGGGACAAGAAAAACTAATGTAATGGCGTCAGCTGCATGTTTTATACCCCTGACGATCTGATGTCATGGAAGAAGCGACAGCATCCGACGCAGAAATCCTAAGACTCTGGTATTCAAGCCGGCTGAGGGATACCTGCAGGCAGATAACCCAAATGTGATGACTGCAACAGTGAAACATGAAGAACATCTGATTCACTCACCTGAGTACCTCCTTTTTCACAAACCCCAGAAATGGAATCTGAAATAGAAGGGGGTACTGGTGTGGAGTCCAAACTGGTTTGACATACCACTGAATTTTTCTCATGTGAAGTCTGGCCAAAGGAATAATGGGAATAAAACAGGCCAGGAAACTGAAAATTCAGAGATATTCCCAGGCAAATACCAGTGTCTAGTAGGAAATCTCAGAAATTGCTCCTTTTAAGATTTTACTTTGTTGTGAGGGAAAAATCTTCATAAGAGAAGTGTCCATAAGACATCCCAGAAAAAATATTCTGCGAGAAAGAATCAAATAACATTTCTCCACGTTTAGCTGAAAACACTGGCTAAGAAAGAAATATTTTATCCAAGCCAGAGATTTTTAAGTACTTGTAAAAGAATCTGCAAACACATCAGTCTAAATATGGAAAAATGTGACTGCCCTGCCACTTGCAATGGCCTACCACAACCACACACTTTATAAACACGTTTGGAGTTGTTGACAAACCAAATGGCAAGCCAAAAAAAAAGAAAATATAAACCGGCACAGAAACAAAAGTAAAAAGTGTCTAAAAAGGTTTAAGAACTGGAATGTCATAAGCATATATAATATCCAGAGTTACCCGAAAACAGAGCATTTAGAGGTTGATTATGATGCGAAGGCTCACAAAGAAAGGTCGACGGCTGATCACCAGGTTCCATCATTCTTATGTACCAGAAATATTCTTGAATAAAATCCTTTACCTGTTAAATCTGGAGAAATAGGTTCTATGTCCCCCTGACACAGTACATGGTCCAGGCAATGCAGATACTGTATCCCAACTCAAAAAAAAAATATATATATATATATATATAATGATTTTCTTATCTACACCCATCTGATCACCCAATATTTGACAAAGTGGTCTACAATTTTTTTTTAAGTCTGCCAACTCATACACTCCCAAAACATTTGTCCCCAGTCACCTCCGTCTTCCCTATCACACTGCCAACATTTGCCAACTCCCTAAAGAAAAATTCTTTGGAGTTTACCTGGGGTATAAAAATACCTATGTAAACACTTCCAAGCAAAAATCCTAGATCTTCTAGAATTTACTGCAGATTTTGGAGCCATACATTATGTCCTCCCACTGTTTCCTTGTGAATTGTTTATCCAGTCTCTCTACCTAATCTTTTCTAACCTCCTCTGAATGAATGCTGTAGTTGTCACGCAATTTTATATGCCTTCATAATTATCCATTCTTTAACAGCAGTTTCTGTTCCAGATTCAACATAAACTCTATCTAAGCAGACCTTTCAATTAGTATTTCCCCTATCCCTTTCTTGGGTCTATGTTCACACATCGAAGAAAAACTTCAAACGGCTATTCCACAAACACTAACCCCCGAACATCACTTTAATCGAAGAGTGAAATAATAAAAATTCACTGAAAGGCAACAGTAAACAACAAGAAAATAACTCAAGAAGGTGCCCCCCCCCTAACTATATATACAGACTCCAACATCACATTGCAGTGGGGAAAAGGGCAAATTTTAAAAGGTTTTGTTTAGTTTACCTTATACAGTGTGGTACCTTCCTTGTTGTTGGCCAACTCTTATCTTTTGATTATGTTTTTTTTTTTTAACAATGATGTTCCTCTGATGAAAGTGACATACACAGGGAATGTCGAGAAGCAGACATGAGATTCAAACTGCTGTACCCAGCTATCTTCAAAAAATTCTTCCCTGGATGAACAAAATAATTTTTTGGTGAAGTACATGCTAAGAAGGAAAAACAAAAGTTTGCCTAACAAAAAGTAAGCTGAGAAAAATATTTTGCTTCTTGCTCTTCTGGTAATAAAGACCACAAAGAGACTGTTCCACGAAATCTTTTCCAATGTTTCAACAGAAAATGCTGGACAGAAGGAAGGGAGCATGAGAGTTGACAAGAAGAATTGAGAGTACATTGGAAATAAAGCAGAGACCTGATATGGGAGCTGGAGGTGAATAGGGATAAATCAGTTGTGATGTCCCCACTCTGGGCCACTAATCAAGGAGCCCAAATCTTCATCACTGACGCTGGAGAGGGAGGTTCACTTGGAATACAAATGGATACACTCAGTATTTCCAGATGCAGACTTCTCTGCATCAAGCACAATTTCCTTTAAGAGCACATAATGAACACACACAGTCTTGGGTCTGGGTTTCTCCATCTGTCTCCCTGTAGGTCCCCAATAAGACTCCCCACTGGCATAGCTGTAAAGTTAAGTCCTCAGCAGGGTGTCCAAGGCAAGTCCTCCACCACTCTGTGAAACCAGTCCTTTGCATCCCTGCTCCAACTAACTGACACATATGCACTTTGAGATTTGATTTGCACACACACACACACACACACACACACACACACACACACACACACACACACACACACACACACACACACACAAACCTGGGAAAGGCGGGCACAGGTTTACTAGCTATGCCCCCTTCTGCCCAGACTATATGGTAGTTATCACTGCCAACAGGCACTACAAAGCCAGCTACCCAAGGCTCTTCCAATGTACCCAATTAAAATGAGTGAAATTAATTTTAATACAAATGGTAATGTTGACCAAAAAGCAAGGCTTTCATGAGCGGCCAGAGTTATCACCAAATAAACATATGCAAATACTCTCAACTTAATATTTTTATAAAAGGACCCGACGCAATAAGAAGTTTAAATACATTTAATAATAATAAATAAAAGAACAAGAAAATACTAAATATCTATTTACAGTAAATACCAGAGTTTCAACCACAGGAAATATTAAAAATAACACAGCTGGAAAGATTCACACAGTTGCAGAAAAAAAACAACACTTAACTATTCTCACTATATTTTCCTGATTTAGACAATTACTATCCCTCGTCCTTTACTAGCACAAGGCAAGATAAATTAGTGAATGGCTTTCCTCCTTTGTCATGTTCCAACAACAGACGGCAAAGAGATTTCAGGTCTCCTCTAATATTATAACATTACTTCTGTACAAAATGACACCACATACATTTGGTCATCTGACTTTGGTCCCCACACTATCCCCAGCTCTAGAAGCTGCCAGGATTTTAGCACATACACTGGATATAAGAAGTGTACACAACCCTGCTAAAATGCCAGGGTTTTGTGATATAAAAAATGTGACCACAATAAATAATTCCAAAACTTTTTCCACCTTTAATGTTACCTATAAACCTTGTACAATTCAACTGAAAAGCAAACAAATCTGTTAGGTGAAAAAATAAAAAAACGTCAATAAGCTGGTTGCGTAAGTGTGCACACCTCTAAATTAATACTTTGCTGAACCACCTTTTGGACTTGATTACAGCATTCAGTCTTCTTGGGTACACACCTGCCATCAAGTAAAGAGACTCTGATTAACCCCAAATACAGTTCAGCTATCCTAGTAGGATTTTCCTGACATTTACTCAGTTGCCTGCTACAGTAAAAGTCATGGTTTGCAGAGAGCTTGCAAAAGCATCAAAGGGATCTCATTGTTGAAAGGTATCAGTCAGGAGAAGGGTACAAAAAATTTCCACAGCATTAGATACAACATGGAACACAGTGAAGACAGTCATCAAAAAGTGGAGAAAATATGGGGCAAAGGTGACGTTGCAAAAAAACTGGACATCCTTCCAAAATTAATGAAAAACAACGAAAACTGGTCAGGGAGGCTGCAAAGAGACCTACAGCAACACTGAAGGAGCTCTGCAGGAATTTCTGGCAAGTACTGGTTATGTACTACATATGACAATCCCCCGTATTCTCCATATGTCTGGACTATGCAGTAAGTTTGCAAGTCAGAAGCCTTTTCTTACACAGAAAAACATCCAGGCCAGCTAAAATTTGCAAAACAATGCACCAAGACTCCCAAAAGCATGTGGGAAAATGTGTTATGATCTGATGAGAGCAAGGTTGAACTTCTTGGCCACAATTCTAAAAGGTACGTTTGGCACAAAAAAACACTCTGGATCACCAAAGGAACACCATCCCCACGGTAAAGCACGGTGGTGGTAGTATCATGCTTTGGGGTTGCTTTTCTTCATCTGGAACTGGGGCTTTAGTCAAGGTGGAGGGAATTATGAACAGTTCTAAATACCAGTCACTTTTGGCCCAAAACCTTCACGTGTCTACTAGAAAGCTGAAGAGGAATTTCACCTTTCAACACAATGACTACCAAGCATACATCCAAATCAAAAAAAGAATGGCTTCACCAGAAGAAAACTAAAGTTTTGGAATGGCCCAGCCAGAGCCCAGACCTAAATCCAACAGAAAATCTGTGGGGTGACCTGAAGAGGGCTGTGTACAAGAGATGCCCTCGCAATCTGACAGATTTGGAGCACTTTTGCAAGGAAGACTGGGCAAATATTGCCAAGTCAATATGTGGCATGCTGAAAGACTCCTACCCAAGAAGGCTGAATGCTGTAATTAAATCAAAAGGTGCTTCAACAAAGTATTAAGGGTGTGCACACTTATGCAATCAGCTTATTGTATGTTTTTTATTGTTTTAATTTTTTTCCTTAGCAGATTTGTTTTTCAACTGAATCGTACAGGTTGTAGGTCACATTAAAGATGGGAAAAGTTTTGAAATTATTTATTGTGGCCTCATTTTTTTATCACAAAAACCTGGCATTTTAACAGGGGTATGTACGCTTTTTATATCCACTGTACATGTCAATAATATACACACGAGCATTGCCCAGATCTGGTGCTGCTGCTGGAAGTCATAAAACACTTCCCCTTCTTCCTACAAGAGATAATAAAAAAAAAAATGGTTTAATAGACACTGCATCTCTAGCTTCATTCAAAACTGTGAGATAACATCTTTATGGCCAAGGCCCAGTAGTTTAATTTTCTTACTATTTTTGAAGTTTGAGATTAACCTCTTCTCTCTTCCAGTATCCTCTGTAAAAACATTGACATTTAATTCAGTTACAATAACACATGCACATTTCTTTTCTTTCCAGCACTGCACACTGCTGATACATTTTAACACAAGTAACTTTATAAATACATTTTTAAACACAAGCATCTGTACAAATCAGTTTGATACACAAATGACACACAATTCTTTAAAATAAATTCTATCCAGCTGTGCTATCATATTACCCATCCACTGCCCTATGGTTGGCAGTATCTCATATCTTCAAACCAGTAACTCTGAAACTGAAAAATGTGGGATTACAAAGCAATAATTATATTTGTGAAATACGACAAAACAAGAAAATCTGGAAATATTGGACTTTTTTTTTGGATTTGTTGGACTCATGGCGGACTCTAAAGTACATGTCATTAATGTTTGGAAAAATACTTGAGGGAGGGGACCAGCAGGGAGAAATTTAGCTAAGAAAAACTATTTTTTTCTTAACACTACAGTTTTGTCATGTATGATTTTCTTTGCATACTATAAAGTTTTCTCACTTGTTTTTAACTGTAATGGGGATACTATTATAAACAGGTGCTCGTGTTTATTTTTTTTTTTCTTTCTCCCTTCTCACTTTCTCCTTGTTCAGTTTTAAGAAAAGTAGCAAAAACAGTGCAAAAAAGTCTGGTTAAAACAGCATGACAAAAGAAAAATGAATGTGCTTTTTCTCATTCTTAGCTTGATCTAGTAATTTTTAACAGAAACCAAGTATATGAAAAATAATATTGAATATTATAAAACTTTTCTAGCAAATAAATGTGTGCTTAAGTAGCAATTCTGTATCTGGTCCTCATGTCTCCATGGAGACAATCTGATAAACAGAAAATTTCTACAATCTGAAAAGAGAAACTGGCTAGAAAAGAGAAATTGAGTAGGAGATAATGTTCTCTGAAAGCAGTCAGATGTTCTCCCAGTTGGGAGATCTATAAAGATAAGACAAAAAACAGACATCACTTAGAAGCACAGGCTGCACCATGCATCTTAGCATGGATAACCTTTACTTTGGGTAAATTCAAGTCTAATGAGCGTGGCTATGAATTTTGGACATTTTGTCCTATTAAGAGGGCAAAACTTTAATATTTGAAGATGTACATAGTTTTGTGAGTTAGGATTAAGTTAATAGATTTTAGGGAAGTATTGGGGTGTTTTTTTTTTTACTGTCTGAAGGCTTTCAATAAAATAAGTTTTGTAAGATGTGACACAGGCTCAAATGGATATGACAAGAAACAACTGTAAAAACATTCAACCTACCAGTGTATGCACATACACAAAAGCTGGAACTAGACATTTAACAAAAAGCCATTATACATACAATTAACTTTTTAATGCAATTATGCTTTCTGTAATGTCTTTAAATGTCAATGGTCTCAAAGATAAATACAAAAAATAGAGTGTAGTGAAGTATATTAAAAACTGTAGAGTGCAAATAGCTATGCTATAGAAGGCACGCTTGGAAAGAACTAAACCCATGAATATGATAAAGAAAGGTTTTCAGGATGGATATTCAGCATAACCCCTGATATAAAGGAAAAGAGGAGTACTTGTATTAATCGCAAAGGTGCTCTAACAGTGACAGAAGTGGATAAAAAAAGATAATCGTAGATTTTTAGTATTAAGAGGCTACTGGTAAGGAAGGAGGATTATATTGGCATGTATTATATTCCACCTAAGACTGCTATAATGGAGCTTAAGAAAATTCTGGGAGAAATAATCAGCTTTCAGCAAGAAATATTACTTATAGGTAGGAACTTGTATTTGATATGCAGTAGTGAAGATGTGCCTGGGGGCACAGAAGGGAAAGTATAACAAAGGAGAGTAGACTTGTGAAAAAATTTATAAAAATATTTGGCAAGGAAGATATTAAGTACTAGGAGTTCAGTGTGAATTTAAATATTATTCCCAAAAATACAAAAACAGGGCTAGTCTAGACAGACTTTACATTTCACAGGAACACAGGCATTTAATTGAAGGTCTTGATATGCATCCAATAACTATTACACATGATGCATCAATAGAAACTAAAATAAAAACACAGGGTAATGAATTAAGAATGAGACACTGGTGTTTTCCCACCTATCTGCTGATAAGAGGAATTTACGGAATGGGTAATGGAAATATTTCAAGAGCTATTAGAGAAGACAAAAATTTCTTCTGAAAGTACAGCTAGGGAGTAGGATAAAATTATAGTGAAGTTTAAAAAATAGGGTGAAAATGAAAGATATGGTTAAGAATTAAGAAGAATTTAGAGGAACTGACAAATAAAGTATTGCAGAATAAAGGAAATCTCTCCTAAGAGGAGCAACTGCAGAATGCTAAACAAAAAATAAGGGATTACCTCAACAATATGCTTAAGTTTAGAAAATTGCTGTTAAAAAGAAGTTATGTACTCACCATAACGTTCCATCAAAGTAGTTGTACTTCATTTGTCTTCAACCTGTGGGTATTCGGATCCGAGATGGCCACATCACTAGCATCTGATCATAGCTCCAAGCTTCTCCCCTTACCCATAATGGTCCCCCTATTTCCTTCCTTCCCTCAGATCGAGTTTGTTGCTCAACAAAACACAAGCCCAACTCCATCAGACCTTACCACTAATGGCTCACAATAACCAAGCCAAGCATAAACCAGGAGAGCCACTATAGTGCTCCTCTCCCAAATGCAAGTCAAAACAAAAATGACAAGGTCAGGGGGAAGGAGAGGGGGTTGTTGAAGACAAATGAAGTACAACTACTCAGATGGAACATTATGGTGAGTACATAAGTTAACTTAATTTGTTCTTCAACCTGTGGGACAAAGTCCCCAGCTACCAACTCCTGGGTGGCCCTCATGGAAGGATATTCCAGAGCACCACAGAACCAAAGGATGCCCTACTCCTGGATACAATGTCTAACTTGTAATGGGATATAAAGGTATGAGATTAGGACCAAGCAGCTGCAGAACAAATGTCATCCAGCAACACCCTAGACCAAAAAGCCGCTTATGTAGCCATGAACCTAGTAGAGTGGGCTTTCACTCGACCCAGATGGGAAACGCCTCTATCAGCATATGCTCGCATGATACATTGGGAAATCCAGCGAGCAATGGTTACTTTAGAAAATGGCTTGCTCAGAAAGTTTAGAATAGGATAAAAACAACTGATCAGATTTATGAAAAGATTTTCTTCTATGCAAATAAAACCTCAATTGTTTATGCACGCCCAAGTAAGTGTAATTTGTATTCGCCCCCATTTTGGAAATTTGGAAAGAAAACTGGGAGATTGACAGATTGATTAATACTGGCTTCTGACACCACCTTGGGAAGAAAGGAAGTATTAGTACGCACGGAAACCCTGTCCTTGTGAAAAACCATGTAAGGAACTTTATTGGACAACTCTTGAAGTTCCGATACCCTCCTAGCAGAAGTGATAGCTACCAAAAAGGCAGTTTTCCAGGATAGGAATTGTAAATCTACTGATGCCGTGGGCTCAAAAGGAGGAGACACCAGAGCCTGAAGTACCAACATGAGGTCCCAAGGAGATGTAGGATCTTTCACCAGCGGTCTTAAAAGAAATGCACCATTAAGGAAGGTCTTGCAAAGTCTGGAAGAAGTTTCCCCCCACATGAAGTTAGAGATGGCGGCCAGTTGGACTAACAGTAGAGGAACTAGCACCTTGGTGAAAAGACAGCCGCTAGAAATTCCAGAACAGCCAACACCAGAGCTGTGAATGGAACTAGGTCCGGTCGGGAGGCCTACATACAAAACCGCTTCCACTTGCCGAGATAAATTTTCCTGATAGAAGACTTGAGCCCCCACTAAAATGGTTTTAACCAGAGAGGACAACCCGGGAGTCCTAATCATTAATGGAACTGGAGCAGCCAAGCGGTGAGTTTCAGACTGTCCAGGTCTGGGTGAGGAATCCCTGAGGGATGCAAAATGATATCCGGAACCGGATCTAAGATCCATGGTGGAACTGCCAGGCAAGACCAAAGGGAGGGGAACCAGACTTGACGAGGCCAGTATGGGGCAATGAGGATTACTGAGCTCCTCAACCTTCGAGCCTTCTGTAGAAACTTCAGAATGAGAGGTAATGGGTGGGTAAGCATAAAGAAGACAGGGAGGCCAAGCATGAACCAGTGCGTCTCGGGGCTCCCCCCCCCCAAAGGTTGTTCAGAGCAAAGAACTAGCTACATTTCGCGTTGGAAGGAGATGCGAAGAGATCGCAGCAAGACCAACCCCATTTGAGGAAGATCTGTTCCACTACTTAAGGATTCAGAGACCACTCATAAGGCATCAGAATAGTCCTGAGCCTGTCTGCCAGAATACTGGACCTTCCCAGAATGTGCGTTTCTGGTGGAAATCACCCATTCCCACACTCTCATGGCCTCGCGACAGAGTGGGGTAAGAACTGTTTCCACCCTGTTTGCAGATACACCAGACTACTGACATGTCTGACTGAACAGCAATAGTCCCTAGAGGAAGATGGGCATGAAGGGTCTGCAACACTAGAACCACCACCCCCATCTCCAGGACACTGATATGCAAAATGGTCTTGGAAGGGGACCAAGTGCCTTGAACAGTTATCCCCAAGCAATGCCCCCCCACCACCCTAGCTGGGAAGTATCCGTGGTTACTGTGGTTTTGGGAAAGGATGGAACAAAGGAGTGTCCCTTGACAAGGTCCGAGGATAAAAACCACCAGAGAAAAGACTCTCTGCAAACCCGGGAAATCCAAACTGGATGGGACAAGGATAGTTCTAGTAGAGACCACTGGACTGCTAGCGACCACTGCAGAACTCACATATGAACTCGTGCAAAGGGTAGAAAATCGACTGTGGCTGCTATGGAACCCAAAGCCAGTAAAACAGTCTCCACTGAAGGAAGATGAGCCTGGAGAATGTAAGAGACATGATTTCTTAAATTGTGTACCCTTTCCGGAGTGAGGTAAACTTCCATTTGTATGGTGTCCAACCAAGCTCCTATAAAATCTAGAGTTTGGACTGGAGTCGGGGACAATTTGCTGAGGTTTATGGTAATGCCCAGACTGTTCGCTAGTAGCAGTAAATAATCCCTGGCTTGGCACAACAGACACCTGATGGGGCCAGCAAAAAGCCAATCGTCCCGGTAAGGGAAGACCTGAATTCCCTGGAGTCTCAGGTGAACCGCTACTACCGCCATCACTTTGGTAAACACCCTGGGGGCTGTGATGAGACCAAAGGGGAGGGCCCTAAACTGATAATGATTGGTCCCCAGCTGGAAGCAGAGAAACCTGCAGGAGCACCTGTTTATTTTGATAAGATAGTACGCGTCCTGGAGGTCCTGGAGGTCGATCGAGCATATCTAGTCTTTTTCCTGCAGGTAAGGCAGGATGGACTGAAGGATGACCATCTGGAATTTTTCTTTGGCTACAGACAGGTTCAAGTGGAAAGATCCAGCATGCGTCTTAGGTCTCCCGTCTTTTTTGGCACTAAAAAGAACCTGGAATAAAAAGCCCGATCCGGATTGCTCTGGGGGGGGGGGGCAATTTGGATAACTCGCTTTCTTAGCAGCTTGCCTATTTTTAGTGCTGCCACCTTCCTTTGCATGGGTGGGATGCCTGGGGGGTGTTTTGGTGGGAGAGGTGGCTCTATGAACAGGATGCAATAACCTTTGGATATGATCTGCAACACCCAACGGTCTATTGTTACAGACTTCCACTCCACTGGATGTAGCGAGTGGAAACCCCCGACTGCCTCCAGAGACGAGCTGCTGCATGGGCCTGTCAGAGAAAGGTTCAAGACCCAACATTTCTCGGACCCCCCCTCTGCCTCTGGGCCAGCATCTATCATAACTCTGACACTCTTCTGGCTGATATCAAGGCTACCAGGAGTACAGTTTTCCAAGTGCAGTGTTTCAGAGAGAGGCCTTAAAAGCTGGTTCAAAAGGGGCCACTGTCAGCTTTTATAAAACATAGTTCAGGTCCCATGGTGGCGGAATGGGTTTCCTGGGGGGCCTGGGATGCAGGACTCCCTTTAGGAATAACTTTGCAGGCAATTGAGATGCCAAAGGGGGATCCAGAGGCAGACAAGCTGAAATAGAAGATGAGTATGCCAACCCTATCTGCAACAGTTCACACAGGTATGACAACACCAAGGAGATATCACCCTAAAAGGGGACTAACTGCCTTTGTAGACTCCAGATGGCGAATCTTTTCCACTTAGACAAATAAGATCTCCTGGTATTAGGTTTTCTGGCCTCCTGCAGGACTGGGAGCAGGTCCTCATTGTAAAAGTGTCTGTATGGGATTAAAACTCTATCAACCACAGGGTAAGGTTCAAAGACTGTAGGTGAGGCTGGATTAGGGATCCCTTGTCCTGTGCGAGAAGGTACCACTCTGTAGAGTAAAGTACAGTTTTGTACCTACCATAAATGTAGATGTTCGAGGATCCACATTGCTGCAGTCCTTACTATTGGGTAGTCCGCTGTCCAGTCGGCCCGAATACCAGAGTATATGGCTGACGTCGGTCAGGGCGCATTAGACTGACGTCAGTACGTCAGGGTACTAATGCGCATGACCGACGTCATATCCTCAGTCTTTTCTTGCCCCAGATGTCAGAAGACCCTAAAAAGGCCCAAAATACCTGCACCAAAAATATGTACAATATATACAAAAATATATACAGAAATATCAGCATATAACCTCACCTACACAACCACCCCTAAACACAGAGGGGAAGGAGGGAGGGTAAATTGGACTGCAGCAATGTGGATCCTCGAACATCTACATTTATGGTAGGTACAAAACTGTACTATGTTCTTCGTTCCACATTGCTGCAGTCCTTACTATTGGGTAGAATCCCAAAGCAGAGGTAAGGGAGGCTGGCAAATCATAAGGAAGTAGGAGCTGACAACATGCCTTGCAAAACAGCTGTGGCAAAACCAGCCCTAGACTTAGAGTAGATAGGAAGGTGATAATGCTTAGAGAAAGTATGCACTGAACTCCAAGTAGCTGCCTCCAAAATATCCTTAGTTGCCACCCCTTAGAAATGCTGTTGAAGTGGCAGTAGCCCTAGTGGAATGAGGCCTAATCCCAGCTGGAATCTCCTTGCCATGATGGGAATAACAAAATGCAATGCAAAACCCAATCCACCTAGAAATAGTTTGTTTTGACACAGGCTTGCCCTGAACTCAAAGCAAAAGAAACAAACAACTGCTGAGACTGCCTAAAATCCTTAGTCCTGCTTAAATAATAACGCAATTGCCTGTGTACATCTAAAGTGTGCAAAATCTTTTCCCCTTTATTTTGGGGGTCTGCATAAAAAGTAGGCAAATGAATAGTTTGGTTTAAAGCCACACTAGAAACCACCTTAGGCATAAAGGAAGGATTAGTGCGTAATGATACCCTATCCTTATGGAAAATCAAAAGGGCTCTACTGCCATAAGGGCCTGCAACTCAGACACCCTTCTTGCAGAAGTAATAGCCAACAGAAAAGCAGTCTTCCATGACAAGTATTTCAATTCAGCAGTAGCCGCAGGCTCAAAAGGTTGTAGAGTAAGTTTTTCCAACACAAAATTGAGATCCCAAGCAGGAGTAGGAGCTCTCGGGGGTCTTATATTCTTTGCCCCTCTAAGAAACTGCTTGAACAAAGGATGCGAAAACAATGGTGGGTCACAATCATAGTGAGCTGAAATTGCTGCAGCATGAATCTTAATGGAAGAGAAGGACAAACCTTTGTCCAATAACTCAGTAAGATATTGAAGAGCCACACTCAAATTAGGCTCTGAAATCTCGAAATTCTTTGCTGTACTCCAAAATAAAAATCTCTTCCATTTTTCTGCGTACACTTTCCTTGTACTAGGTCTTCTAGCTTCCATAATCACATTTAAAACTTGTTGAGGAAGTTGAGACCTGCTGTGTTTCAACTCAGAATATGCCAGGCTGTTAGATGAAGAGAGTGAAGCTTGACATTGAGCAGATGACCGTCCTGCTGAGATAACAGATGAGGAATCAAAGGTAAAGGCCATGGAGGCTTCCTTACCAGACTCCTTAGTAGTGGGTACCAGTGTTGCGAGGCCAATCTGGAGCTATCAAAATCATCCTTGGCCTGTCTTGTCTGACTTTTAATAGCACCTTTGGAAGAAGAGGCAGAGGTGGAAAGGCATACACATGAAGGTTTTTCCAACTGAAAGACAGAGCATCCACTTTCCAAGCTGTGTGATGAAACCCCTTTGTGCAAAACTTTGGCAGCTGGTGGTTTAGTGGAGAAGCGAACAGATCTATGTCTGGAGTTCCCCATGACACTGTCAATTTCTGAAATACATGAAGATCCAGTTTCCACTGTGGGGATCCATGATTTGTCTGCTTAACACATCTGCTAAGGAGTTCTGTGCTCCGGCAGAAACCTTGCCTGAAGAGTTAGTTGCAAGCTTAGCGCAGTCTCCCATAAAATCATTGCTTGCCTGCATAGAGGATAAGAATGTGTTCCCCCTTGCTTGTTGATGTACCACATGACAGTAGTGTTGTCTGTTAGAATCAACACCTGCCCTGGAAGAAGTAACTCCTTGAAAGCCATTAATGCAAACTGGACTGCTAACATCTCCTTCATGTTGATATGTAGATGCTGTAGTCTGGCAGACCACTTGTCTTGTATCCACTTTCCATTTAGATGAGCTCCCCAAGCAGTGTCCGAGGCATCTGTCGTTAAAATCTGACTCGCCTGTGGCCGGGTCACAGAGAGTCCCTTGTTTAGGTGACATTCCTGAGCCCACCACAAAAATTCTTTTTGAAGGCAAGGTATTATTTGAATGACAGTGTCCAAATCCTGGCAGTGCTGTGTCCATACATTTTTGAGATACCATTGTAGCTTCCTCATATGCAGTTTGGCATTGGGAAGCACCAGAATACAAGATGCCATGAACCCTAATGCTTGAAGGACTGTCCTTGCAGTCAGCACGGACTGATGAGATAGTTGATGGAAGTAAAGTGATAGACTCTTTTGTTTGTCCGGGGTTAAAAAGGCCATCTGGGCTGCTGTATTCAGTCTCACACCCAGAAAGCACATGTCTTGAGAGGGTACTAGACTGGACTTTATTTCGTTCACAGAATACCCTAGGCATCTTAGCACTGCTATGACATATTCCAGATGCTGTAGAAGGTCTTCCTTTTCTTGAGCCAGAATCAGGCAGTCGTCCAAGTAAGGATAGATTTGAATTCCTTTTAGCCTGAAGTAAGCTATCACTGGAGCCAGAACCTTTGTGAATACTCTGGGCGCAGTAGATAAGCCAAAGGGCAATGCAGAGAACTGATAATGAGAATTTCCAGCTCGAAAACGCAGATACTTCCTGCAACTTAGTCTTATAGGCACATGAAGGTAAGCTTCCTTGAGATCTAAAGTTACCATCCAGTGATCTTTGCCCAGCAGAGGTAAAAGCTGTTGTAACGTCAACATCTTGAACTTGGGAATGTCCAGATAAGTGTTGAGGATAGATAAATCCAAAATTGGTCTCCACGTGTTCCCCTTCTTTGGTACTAGGAACAGGCGAGAATAAAATCCTAGGCCCCTTTCTGATACAGGGACTGGCTGAATGGCCCCTATTTGGAGTAACAGAGAAATTTGCTTGTGAGCCTCTTTCCTTTGTTGAGGAGGAACATCTGGCATGCCTTTGAAAGGGGGCAATGTATGGAAATAAAACCTGTAACCGTGGTGAATGATATCCAACACCCATCTGTCTTGAGTAATTAAATCCCAATTTCCTTTGAAAAGAGACAGCCTTCCTCCCAAAGGAGCTGCCAGACGAGAATCCACTGGCAGCTGAAAAGGCAGGTCATTGTGTCTGTTTACGAAAGGACTGACCCCTGCCCTCACCAGAAGTCTGAGCAGGTGAACTCCTGTTCTAGGCCTAAAAGAACCTTGAGCTCTGCCCCTACCACGTCTAGACCTACCCCTAGACTGGGAATCATAAGCAGGATATGTCCACCCCTTAGTAGGCCAATTTCTACTAAACTTCGGTGGCTGCACCTGCAAAAAATCTTTAACAGTTTGCATAGACTTAGCTTTGTCCTCCATTTTCTTTAAAACTGCTTCCACAGGCGAACCAAACAACACATCAGACTGTAAAGGAGCATCCAAAATCCTTGTCTTAACATGCTCAGCTAAATTCTGATCCCTCAACCAGGCATGCCTGCGAAGAACAGAACTAGTGGCAGCCACCTCGAGGAGGCCTGTACAGCATCAAAACCACATTGCAAAGAATGCTTACCCACTTGTTCAGACACATGAACTAAATCCAGCAACTCTTTACACTCAATACCTTCCGCCAAAGCATCCACCTTAGATTTCAGTTGTGAAAGGAGATAATTTTGATATTTAAGCATGTGAAACTGACAATTCAACGCCCTCATGGCTAAAGTGGAAGAAGTATACACTTTCTTTCCCCATCTATCCAAAGCCCTTGCCTCTTTATCAGTGGGAACAGGGTTTTTAACCACAGAGGCCTTAACACCTTTAGGTCCCTGAGAAACAGTTTCCGGGTCTGCCCTAGGACTCTTAAAAAGATATTTATGAGCTTCAGGCACCCTATAGTACCTATCAGGTTTAACAGGAGCAGGAGGCAAAGAATCAGGGTTCAGGGAAGCCTCCGCAAAAACATCTTCCACCACATTCAACACAGGAGGTATAGCTAAGGGCCTATGCTGGGGTAAAAACAAGAATTCCCTAAGCCTTTTCCTGGAATCAGAGTAATCCTGGCCTTCCCATTTAAAGTGCTCCCTCATGGAATGCAGAGTCTCTGAAAATGAGAAATCCTCAGGAGGAGAAGCTGTAGGAGTGGAATCATCCACATCAGAATCAGAATAAAGAGGATACTCCTGCAAATCTTCCGCAGAAGACTCAGAAGCCTCTGAACACTGTTCAAAACTATCAAACTCCGGTTCCACCCTAGGCCTCTTATCAGGAGGGGGCATAGAACCTCTAATCATAGTAATCAAATCTTCTGCCATTTTAAGCATATGTTTCTTAGGTACAGAACCTGAAATGCTAGGAGAAGCCCCCACTGAAGCTGAACTTGGCCTACCTCTCAAAGAAGTTTTGGCAACAGAAGGAGAGGCTCTAACTACCTTGGGAAGAGAGGGAAGAACAGTTACCTGAGAAGCCCCCTCAGCCTGGCCTACCTCCTGAGAAGGCACATCCTGTAACAGTAAAGTCTCTGCCTGAGACTCCAAAGAAACTCCTGGCAAAACCTCTGGCTCCACTGAGCCTTCTAAAGAACCGACGTCCGGGACTGCCGGTTCATCAACCCTAGGCTTCGCTGTTTTGTCCTTGCGCTTCTTAGACGAAGCGGGCGTCGGAGCATCCAACGGCATTTTATAATTGCAACGCTTCCCAAACACTAACCTGGCACAGTCTAACCGTCTCTTAATAGTGCGTTTGTTAAACCTAGCACAAGAGCGGCATCCAACAACGTCGTGCTCAGGCCCCAAACAAGGTATACACAAGGTATGGTAATCCCTATGAGGTATCTGTTTCCCACAAGAAATACAGTTATTCACTTTTTCTGACATCCGGTAAAATACTGAGGCAAGAAAAAACCAAAATGTTCCCAACGGGGTACTTAGCCAACTCTGATTCGGTCTGAAACTCCGGCTTCGGAAATATTTCAGAACGCCAACCTGCACTCGCAAAACTGCTTCTGCATCGGACCATGCGGCAAAAAAGACTGAGGATATGACGTCGGTCATGCGCATTAGTACCCTGACGTACTGACGTCAGTCTAATGCGCCCTGACCGACGTCAGCCATATACTCTGGTATTCGGGCCGACTGGACAGCGGACTACCCAATAGTAAGGACTGCAGCAATGTGGAACGAAGAACATCTTGTGGTGATTGCCCCTGGCTAAATGCAGGAGGAGGGGGGAACCAATGCTGTCTTGGCCAAAAGGGGGTCACCAACATGATTTTTGGTTTGTCCGGCTGTATTTTCAGTAGGACTTTCTGAAGAATTGGGAAGGGGGGAATGCATAAAGAAACATCCCATTCCAGCAGATTGAAAAGGCGTCCGTTGCCTTTGCCAAGTGACTGGGAAGCCTGGTGCAAAATAATGGAATTTGTCTATTCAGAGGGTGAGGCAAACAGATCTGAAGTGTACCCCCATTTCTGGATTATGTTCAAGAACGCATCCCTGTGGAGCATCCATTCATGGGACTGTGATATGGACCTGTTCACGGTTTCTGCCTGGGTGTTCTCATCTGAAGGGATATATATAGTGCCTACAGAGTGACCTCTGCTGGGTCTCAAGCTCCCAGTCTTGGAGAGCTAGTCTACATAGCAAGTAAGACTTTGTTCCCCAGTTTGTTCACATACCACAGAACTGTAGTGTTGCACGTTAACAATTTTAGGAGGCCCTGCAACAGGGTAAAGGACAGGGAAAGATTTCAGGGCCAGTAGAATTGCTCTCATCGCCTTGATACGGATATGCTCCTGTTTGATGGAGTCTGACCAAGTGCCCTGTACTCAGGGCACCCATGGCCACTCCCCATCCCAGACCTGTAGTGTCTGTGTACATCTCCTGAAATGACAAGGGAACCTGTAAAGGGAGCCCTGACTGAAGGTCACTTGATTCAACCACCAGAGGATCTGTTTCCTGAGACAAGGAAGAAAAGGGATTTTGTACTCCAGGGGGTGTGCGAGTGTTGTATCCATATATACCTTAAATACCATTACAACTTCATGTGGAACCTTGCCAATGGCAACATAGGAATAGTCGATGCCATATGATCCAGAAGGCCGAGCCTGGCAGTCAACTTTGTGATTTGAAGGACAGAATGCAGGTAGTGCTTTAAGCTTTCCATCTTTTGAGGTGGCAAAAAGGCCCACATGACACTCATGATATCTGTGCCCTTATCCTACACCCGAGGAATACTTGGTCTCGACAGAGGTTCAGGTTGGACTTTGGGTAGTTTATCTTGAAACTCAGTGCTTGCAGGACTGATATCACTGTTTGTAAATGGCTTTGCAGGGATTTGGAACATTCTGCCTGGAACAGTAGGTCGTCCAGGTAAGGGAATATTTTAATTCCTCGAGTCCTGCAGTAGGCAAATCACTGGTGCCAAGCACCTGGTGAAGACCACTGGTGCTGCAGAAAGTCCACAGGGCAAGGCAGAGAACTGAAATTGTGATGAGCCCACCTATAAGCGTAAATATCTTCAGTAACTGGGCCTTATGGGGATGTGCAAGTCGGCATCCTTGATGTCCAAAGTGGCTAGGAATCCCTGAGGTAAAGTCAACGGGAAAAGGGTCTGCAGAGTAAGCATTCGAAAGGTGAGCACTTGCAGGAAAACACAGCGGTGGGAGAGATCTAGGATCGGTCTCCAGGGACCACCCTTTCTTGGGACTAGGAAGAGTCTTTAATAGAAACCTCTTCCCTTTTCTGACACAGGGGCCGACTGGATTGTTCCTTGGGCAACAAGACTGTCTATGACTGCTTGAAAAAGAGGGAGCTGCACTTTGGGTGGCTGAGGAATGCCTCTCAAGGAAGGTGTTGTGATACAGGTCAAGAAATAACCCTTTTCTATGATGGATAAGACCCACCTGTCAGGTAATGTTTTTCCAAACAGCGAAACAGTGAGAGAACCTTAGGGATAGGGGAACAATATCAAGAGGTTTGATCAGTAATGGCAGGTATCCACAGACTACCTGCCCTGTCCTGAAACAGAGGCTTCTGAGCAGGTCTGGAAGGAATTTGTTGCTTCCTGGTGCTCTTTCTGCCCCTGGAAAGAGGTGAAGGGTAGAATGTTTTCTTATAAATTGTGTTTTGGAGGGGTAATTCCTGTGGAATTTGGGGAGAGGAGAAAAGTATTTGTGTACATGTACGATAAATGTAGATGTTAGAGTGTACTCACCATTGCAGTCATCACCTGTGGGTTATCCCTGCTGTGGTAGCCCTCAGTTAGCCCGAATACCAGAGTCAATGTTTTGTGCGCCGGCTGCTGTTGCCCACAGTCTGACATCAAGTTGTCAGTACTATAAAGCAAGGCAGCCGACGTCATTACATCAGTTTTTCTTGCCCTAACGCATCAGAAGCACAAGGGAAAAGAGAAGTGGCCCTGGAGGCTAAAACCCACCCTGGGAAGCATGTGTCCCCCTAGGGAAAGATGAGAAAAGGGGGATGGAGACAGAAACCAAGACTACAACAGTGAATACACTTGAACATCTACATTTGTGGTAAGTGTACACAACTGTACTATGTTCTTTGAGCTCACTGTTCCAGTCAACACCTGTGGGAGGATTCCAAAAGCTGAGGTAAAGGGTGGAAGGAAAGATACAGTCCTAGGTATGGGTCAGGAGGCCCTGCAGAATTGCAGGGACAACCCTGCCCAAGACTTCGAAAAAGAGAGGTAGGTGGTAAAGCTTTGTAAAGGTATGGACAGAGATCCAGGTGGCCACTTCCAATATGTCCCTGGTAGGCACTCTCTGACGAAGGCAGTGGAAGTGGAGGTTGTGCTAGTGGAGTGGGTACGGCTTGACCATGTAGTCTGTAGCAAAAATAGATAGTGTGAAATCCATTTGGAAATGGTTTGTTTGGATATGGGCTTCCCTCTGCCACTGGGGCAAAGCTTACAAGAAGCTGGTCAGTTTTTCGAAATGGCTTAGTGCGGTCCAGATAGCATCGGAGTTGTTTGTGCACGTCTAGTGAGTGTAGATTTCCTTCCCCCCTTGTTTTGGGGGTTGGGAAAGAAGGTGGGAAGGTGTATGGCTTAATTAAGGGTCACATCAGATACCACCTTGACCATAACGGAGGGATTAATCCTCAGGGAGACTCTGTCTGCATGGAAAATTATGAAGGCCTCAAAAGCCATAAGAGCTTGAAGTTCTGAGACCCTTCTGCACAGGTGATAGCTAGTAGGAAGGCAGTCTTCCAGGAGAGGTATTTCAATTCTGCTGAAGCAGCAGGTTCGAAAGGAGTTTCTCGAACACATAAGTCAGGTCCCAGGATGGAGTAGGAGGTCTTCTGGGAGGCCTGATATTAGAACCCCTCTGAGGAATTGCTTAACCAACAGATGAGAGAAGAAGGGTGGGTCTGAATCATAATGGGCAAAGATGGCCGAGGCATGGATTTTAATAGAGAAGGAGAGGCCACTATTGAGCAACTCTGCTAAGTAATCCAGCATGAGGGGGATGGAAGGTTGGGAGGTACTGGCCCCATTTGACTGCTTCCAGGAGCAGAATCTTTTCCATTTTCCTGTATAAGATTTTCTTGTGCTGGGCCTTCTGGCCTCTGTGATGACGTGCAGGACCTGTTTGCTTAACAGTGACTTCTTGTTAGTTTTTAGTGTATGAGCCATGCTGAAAGTTTGAGAGTCGGTAGGTCTAGGTGCAGTACCTTCCCCCTCTCGTGGGTCAAGAGATCTGACCTTAGGGGAAGCAGCTTGGGGGGCTGTAAGGTCAGACTGCGTAGTAAGGGGTACTAATGTTGTCTGGGCCAATCTGGAGCGATGAGGACGGCCTTTAGTCTCTCCTCTCTTATTTTGATCAGAACCTTGGGAAGAAGGGGCAGAGGAGGGTATGCGTACACAAAGAGGGAGCTCCAGGGGAAGGCCAAGGCATCCACCTTCCATGCTAGGAGGTGATGCTCCGTGGTGCAAAACTTGTGCAGCTGGTGGTTGAGGTGCGAGGCAAAGAGGTCCACATCTGGGGTCCCCCCACTCCTGGGTGATTTGCCGAAAGATTTCCAAGTGGACTTGCCATTCTTGGGGGTCCCGTAAGTTTCTGCTTAGGTGGTCTGCCAGTGTGTTGTTGATCCCTGGTAAGTACTGGGCAATTAGGTGTAGCCCCATGGAGATGGCTGTAAGCCACAGACTCATGGCTAACCTACACAGGGGGTAAGACTGGGTGCCCCCCCTGCTTGCTGATGTACCACATTACTGTAGTTTTGCCTGTTTTTATAAGGAGGACCCCTGGCCCGAGATAGGGTTGAAAGGAAGCCAGAGCATTTTGCACTGCCATCATTTCTTTCTGGATTATGTGCAGGTGGAGTTGCTGGGCATTCCAAAGGCCTTGGGTATACCTGCCTGCTAGGTGACCACAGTACAGCTGTGTACACTTACCATAAATGTAGATGTTCGAGTGTATTCACTGTTGTAGTCATCACATTTGGGTTATCTGCTTCCAGTAGCCCTCAGTCGGCCTGATAAAGTATTGGGTCCTGCGTCCATTGCTGTCCCTTCTTCCGTGAAGTCAGGGTTATAAAACATACAGCCGACGCCATTACATCAGTTCTTCTTGCACCAGATGTCAGGTGCCCCCCTAATGGGAAGCAATTAAATCTATAAATATACAAAGTTATACCTCCAACAAAAAGCAAATACACCAAAAAGCTTTTGAGCATAGTAAAGGAGACTAGAGGTATAGCTAAACGAAGTAAGAGGGCCGGAGGGAGGGTAACCAGGACTGCAACAGTGAATACACACAAACATCTACATATATGGTAAGTGTACACAACTGTACTATGTTCTTCATGTTTCACTGTTGCAGTCATCACATTTGGGTAGTTTCCCAAAGTGAAGGATGGGAGGAGGAAATTAGATAGCATTAGGACCAGCTATAAGACCCTGCAAGACTGCAGTGGCACAGCCAGCTCTGGATTTAGAGAAAATTGGCAGATGGTAATGCTTGGTGAAAGTATGTACAGAACTTCCAGGTAGCAGCTTCTAGGATGTCCCTGGTAGGGGCGCCTCTGAGAAAGGCTGTAGAGGTAGATGCAGCTCTGGGTGAGTGGGGTCTGATCCCCTGTGGGATAGGTTTTCCATGGTGCAGCAGAAATGAATGCAATGGCCTATCCATTTGGAAATGGTTTGCTTTGAAATAGCCTTTCCCTCTGCCCCTGCAGCAAATGCCACCAGCAGTTGTTCAGATTTCCTTTGAGGTTTAGACCAGTCCAAATAGAATTTAAGTTGTCTGTGCACATCTATTGAGTGAAGTATCCATTTCCCCTTTGTTCTGTGGATTAGGAAAGAAGGTTGACAAATGAATGGACTGACTGAGGGCCACACTGGATACCACCTTGGGCATGAAGGAGGGATTGGTCCTGAGGGATACCTTGTCTGCATGAAAGATTATGAAAGGCTCCACTGCCATAAGGGCCTGTAATTCAGATACCCTTCTTGCTGAAGTGATTGCTAAAAGGAAAGCTGTTTTCCAAGAAAGGAATTTTAAGTCTGCAGTAGCAGCTGGCTTGAAAGGGGGAAGACTGAGTTTCTCCAATACAAAGTTAAGGTCCCAGGCTGGAGGTGGAGCTCTCCTAGGTGGTCGTAAATTTTTGGCCCCTCTGAGGAAATGCTTCGGGCAGTGGATAAGAGAAGAGGGGAGGTTCTGTGTTATAATGAGCTGAAATAGTTGAGGCGTGAATTTTGATGGAGGAGAAAGAAGAGCCCTTGTGAAGCATCTCAGTTAAGTATTGTAAAATCTGAGGTAAATTGGGCACTGCTGTGCTCATCCCTTGAGATTGGTTCCAGGCACAGAATCTTTTCCATTTGTCAGCATAAGATTTTCTGGTACTAGGCCTCCTTGCCTCTAAAATGATATCCATCACTGGTTTACTGAGGGGTGGTAAAGGAGAGATTAGGTAATCAGGCTGCTAGGTTCAGTGTTTGAAGCTGAGGGAGCAGAATCTGGTTCTCCTGCTGAGACAATAGGGTAGGAGTCTGAGGCAGGTGCCATGGGGCCAACAGTGATACACTGCGCAAGAGGGGGTACCAGTGTTGGCATGGCTAGTCCGGTGCAATCAAAATAGTCCTTGGTTTGTCTCGTTTGATCTTTAGTAGTACTTTGGAGAGCAGAGTAGAGGAGGAATGGCATAAACTGATAGGTTTTTCCAGCTGAAGGACAGAGCATCCACTTTCCAAGCTTGTTTGTGAGGAGTCCTTGTGCAAAATTTGTCCAATTGATAGTTCTGGGGGGAGGCAAACAGGTCTATATCGGGGCTCCCCCATTTGCTTGTCAACATGTTGAAAATCCTTGGTTCCAGTTTCCACTCGTGTGGGTCCATGAGGTTTCTGCTTAGTTCATCTGCCAGTGTATTTAGTTTTCCTGGCAGGACTTGAGCTTGTAGATGCACTTGGTAGCTCAGGGCTGTGTTCCACAATACCATGGCTAGTCTGCAGAGGGGGTAAGAATGTGTACCCCCCTGCATGTTTATGTACCACATAACAGTGGTGTTATCCGTCTTTACCATTAATTGTCCTGGAAGAATGTGGTCCTTGAAGGATGTCAGAGCATTCTGTACAGCTAACATTTATTTTTGATTGATATGCAGGTGCATTTCACTTGGGTTTCATTTGCCATGAATGCGTTTCCCTGCCAGGTGAGCCACCCATGCATAGTCTGATGAGTCTGTTGTTAGGGTTTGGGCGGCAGGGGGTAGTGTGAAAGGTAGTCCCTTGTTTTGGTGGCAGGCCTCTGCCTAAAGGAACTCTAGGCGTAGGCAAGGTATGATAGGAATCATTGCTTCTAGATCCGGAGAATGTTGATACCATAGGCTTTTTAGATACCATTGTAGTTTCCTCATATGTAGTCTTGCATATGGGATTAGAAGAATGCAGGAAGCCAAGAACCACAAGGCTTGTAGTATTTGCCTTGCAGGTAGCAGGGTTTTTGTGGCCACTTGTCTGAAGTAGGTTGTCAAATGAATTTTTTTCTCTGGCGTAAGGAAAGCCATCTGGGAAGTTGCATTCAAACTTGCTCCCAGGAATATAATTTGTTGACAGGGTACCAGGTGTGATTTCATTTATGGTGTACCCCAGACACGTTAGCACCCTTTGTACAAAGGCCAGATGATTCACAAGTATGTCCTGACTTTCTACCTGAACTAGACAATCGTCCAGGTATGGGTATATTTGAATATTTCTTTGCCTGCAAAATGCAATGACTGGAGCTAGGCACTTTGTGAATACCCTGGGCACAGTAGATAAGCCAAAGGGCAGTGCAGAGAACTGATAGTGCGTGTAGCCTGCTTTGAAGTGTAGGCATCTTCTGCAAGATTCCCTGATTGGGATGTGCAGGTATGCTTCCTTTAAATATAGTGTTGCCAACCAGGTGTCTTTGCCTAGCATAGGGAGCAACTGGTGAAGAGTCAGCACCTTGAATTTTGGAATCACCAAAAAGGTGTTTAAGGTAGACAGGTCCAGGATAGGACATTGTCTTTTCTGGGTACCAGGAAAAGTCTCGAGTAGAAACCTTGTCCCTTTTCCTCTTCTGGTACCAAATGAATAGCCCCCATTCCCTCCAGTACAGCTCTTTTGAGTGTGTACCTTTAACTCCTAGTGGGCGAGGCTTCAGCATTTAAAAATTGAAGTTATCACCTTACATTTTTAACAAATACCCATTGACAGAGGTCATATATCAATACAATTGTGTTTGCTATCATGTATGCTTCAAGATAAAATTTTCCGATAGCTTGTATGTAACATGGTTTTGGAATTGTTAATGCAAATATGAACAGGCAATATTTGACGCCTAGAGGAGCACTAGGGTGTAACTGCAGAAACACCTGGAGACGTCACTCGGCTGTAATGAGAAGATACCTGCTTTTGGGCTTCTGCCCACTGATTTGGGGGTAGATCTGGCCACCTGCTTGGTGTTGGTAACATGTGGAAGTGAAATCTGTATCCCTGGGACACTGTATTTAAAACCCATTTGTCCTGGGTAATGAGTACCCAGTTCTTTGCATGAAGAGCAATCTTTCTCCCCAAAGGGTCAGTCAGTTTAGAAGTGCTTGGCAGTTTTAAAAAGTCACTGAGACAGTTTACCATATGGGGAGTATTATTACTCCCAGATTTGGAAGTGGAGGCCCCCCACTGCTTAGTCCTGTGCGTACCCTGGGACTGAAGCCTGGGAGCTCTGCTGGCTCTGTGTTTGGACTAAGAAGGTCTGGAAGAGGCAGAAAAGGACCAATTCTTGGAAGGCTAATGCCTACTAAACCTTGATTGTACTTAGTTTGCATAGATTTAGCTTTTCCCTCCATTTTTTTTAAGAACAACTTCTGCCTTGTTGCCAAACAGGTGGTCCTTGTTTAAGGGAGCATCCAGTAATTTCGCTTTAACATGATCTGGCAAGGATTGCTCCTTAAGCCAAGCATGCCTTCTAAGTACAGACCCAGTGACAGCAGCCCTGTAATATGCCTCTAGTACATCAAAACTACATTGCAAAGTATGTTTTCCAACTTGTTCAGATGAATGCAGTAAATCCAGTAAATCCTTATTTTCAGCACAATCAGGAATCAACATCATGTTCTGTTTAAGCAATCCAATAATATGCTGCTGATACTTTAACATATGAAACTGGCAGTTTAAGGCCCTAATGGCCAAAGTTGCAGAAGTGTATACCTTCTTACCCCATCTATCCAGCACCCTGGAGTCTCTATCAGAGGGGGTAGGATTTTTGGCTGTAGTAGCTTTAATACCCTTGGTCCCTGTGAAATGGTCTCAGGATCCACAGTAAAATTTTTAAAAAAGAACTTGTGAGAGTCAGGGACCCTGTAATATCTATCAGGTTTTCTGGGAGCAGGAGGTAAACAGTCAGGGGCCAAGCTAGATTCCGAAAAGGCATCACCAACAATGTCTAGTACAAGAGGTATGGCTAAAGGCCTGTGCTGGGGCAGGAGTAAGAAATCCCTAAGCTTCTTTTTAAAATCAGAAATCCTGACTTTCCCAACGAAAATGCTCCCTGAGCATATGCAAGGTTTCACCAAAAGAAAAATCCTCTGGGGGGGGGGGGGGGTGCAGAGGGAATAGAGTCCTCAGCATCAGAATCTTCATAGGTAGATAAGGGTAAATCCTGGTCATCAGAGGAAATAGAAAATTCAGAAAAGTACAGTTTTGTACCTACCATAAATGTAGATGTCCGATAGATATGCAACTGCAGTCATAACATATGGATTGTCCTGCCTCAGGCAGCCCTCGGTCGGCCGGATTCCAAAGTCTGGGTCCAGCGTCGGCTGGTGTCGCCTCCTCTCCGACGTCAGAACGGCTGGAGTATAAAGGCATCGGCCGACGCCATCTTCTTTAGTGTTTCTTGCCCCAGATGCCAGGTGCCCTCCTAAGAAGGCTAAATTTGGTGAATGGATAAACAATTCCAGACATGCACAACAGTAATAAACAGATACACCATAGGAGATACCCCCAGCTAATAGGAGTAGGGGGAGTGGACCCATAAAGAAAGTTGCAGAGGGGTAGGAGGGTGGGAAAATCCGACTGCATTTGCATATCTATCGGACATCTACATTTATGGTAGGTACAAAACTGTACTATGTCCTTCAAGAATGCAACTGCAGTCATAACATATGGGTTGAATACCATAGCCAAGCTGGGGGTGGTTGGAACTAAGAAAGTGATGGTGTAGCTAAAATGCCCTGCAGGACTGCAGAAGCAAAGCCAGCTCGGGATCTGGAGTATAAAGGCAGGTTGTAGTGCTTGGTAAATGTATGCACGGAGCTCCATGTAGCAGCCTCTAGAATGTCCTTTGTAGCCACTCCTCTTAGGAAAGCTGTGGATGTGGCTATAGCTCTGGTGGCGTGTGGCCTAATATTGGCTGGCACACTTTTTCCATGAAAAGAATAGCAGAATCTGATGCAGTGTCCAATCCATTTGGAAATTGTTTGTTTGGAGATTGCTTTTCTTTGTACTCCAGCAGCATAGGCTACAAGTAGTTGGTCAGACTTTCTGGTGGCCTTAGTTCTGTCCAAGTAGTAGCGTAGTTGCCTGTGTATGTCCAAAGTATGCAGCAGTGCTTCCCCCCTGTTTTGAGGATTGGGGAAGAAAGTAGGCAGGTGAATGGCTTGATTTAGAGACACCCTGGAAATTACTTTTGGCATGAATGAAGGATTGGTTCTTAGAGAGACTCTGTCCTGATGAAAAATGAGAAAAGGAGGTACTGCCATGACTGCCTGCATCTCCAAGACTCTTCTTGCTGATGTGATTGCCAATAGGAAAACCGTTTTCCATGAGAGAAATTGCATTTCTGAAGTTGCTGCTGGTTCAAAGGGAGGAAGAGTTAATTTTTCCAAGACGAAATTGAGGTCCCATGCAGGTACTGGCGGTTTCCTGGGAGGTTTGATATTCTTTATCCCTCTTAGGAACTGTCTTAGCAAAGGATGCGAAAACACAGGAGGATCACAATTGTATTTTGCTGAGATTGCTGAGGCATGAATCTTTATGGAAGACTATGAGAGACCAGTATGAAACATTTCTGCCAAGTATTCCAATATCCGAGGTATACTCAATACTGTTGTATCCTGACCCCTGTTAGCATTCCAGATGATGAATCTCTTCCACTTGGCTGAATAGGTTTTTCTGGTGGAAGGTCTGCGTGCTTCCAGCAAGATCACTTGAACTTTTTTGGAAAGAGAGATATCGGAAGGAGTTATGGTAACCTCCAGGCTGTCAGATGCAATGTTTTCAGGTTTTGATGAACAGTCCTGTAATTGTGTTGTGTTAGAAGCAGAGGCCATAGGGGCAGAGGCCACGGTTTGGTCCGAGTTATGCTCAACAGCAATGGATACCAGTGCTGCCTTGGCCAGTCTGGAGCTATCAGAATGCCTGTTGGTTGTTCTGCCTTGATCTTCAGTATCACCTTGGTCAGCAGTGGTAGAGGAGGGAATGCATAAATTGCTAGGGAATTCCAGCTGAAGGAGAGAGCATCCGTTTTCCAGGCTAGAGGATGGTGGGTCCTTGTACAGAACTTTTCCAGGTGATGATTCATATGAGAAGCAAAGAGATCTATGTCCGGTCTTCCCCATGTCCTTGTTATTTGTGAGAAAATGTGAGGATGCAGCATCCATTCGTGTGGATCCAAGAAATTTCTGCTCAGCTTGTCCGCCAGTATATTGTCCTTGCCTGGCACAAACTGGGATTGCAGATGTATCTTCAGACTTAGGGATTTTTCCCAGAGAATCATTGTAAGCCTGCAGAGGGGGTAAGAATGAGTGCCTCCCTGCTTGTTTATATACCACATAACCGTGGTGTTGTCTGTCCTTATTAGCAAATGTCCTTGTTGAAGTGATTTTTCGAAAGTCTCGATTGCACGTATCACTGCCAACATCTCTTTTTGATTTATGTGCAGATGCCTTTCCCTTGGGTTTCATTGCCCTTGGATGCATCTGTCCTCCATGTGCGCCCCCCCATCCATGGTCTGAGGCGTCTTTTGTAATGATTTGACCTGCTTGAGGTTTGCTGAAAGACATGCCTTGGTTTAACTGACTTGCTTGAGCCCACCACAAGAATTCTCTTTGCAGACATGGAATAAGTGGGATTACGTCCTCTAGGCTTTGGCTGTGTTGTGACCATAAGCTTTTTAAGTACCATTGCAGCTTTCTCATATGAAGCCTTGCCAAAGGCATCAGAAGAATGCAAGATGCCATGAAACCCAGGGCCTGCAGGATTTTCCTTGCAGTCAGCTGGGAGAGCTTTGCTAAGCCTTTGAAGTAGTCTGGTAACTGCTCTTGTTTTTCTTCTGTGAGGAAGGCCATTTGTGTTTTTGTGTCCAGTTTGGCTCCCAGGAAGATAATCTGTTGGGATGGCAGTAGTCTTGATTTTTGAATGTTGACTGTGTATCCCAAGGCCTGCAGTAATTGAATGACATAGTCCAAGTTTGTTATCAAGGTTTGTTTGTTGTCTGCTTGTATCAGGCAGTCGTCCAGGTAGGGGTATACTTGAATCCCCTGGAGTCTGCAGTGTGCCACTACTGATGCCAGGCATTTCGTGAACACTCTGGGCGCAGTAGATAAGCCAAACGGCAATGCTGAGAATTGATAATGCTCTGTCCCTGCAAGAAATCTGAGGTATCTTCTGCAACTGTGTCTGATTGGGACATGCAGGTATGCCTCCTTGAGGTCCAGAGTGACCAGCCAAGACCCCTTGCCCAGCATGGGAAGGAGTTGCTGTAACATCAGCATTTTGAACTTTGGCACAATGAGAAAAGTATTTAGAGTAGACAAGTCCAGTATAGGCCTCCATTTATTTTCTTTTCTTGGAACAAGGAACAGTCTTGAGTAAAATCCCTGGCCTTGTTCCTGAGGAGGGACCTTTTCTATTGCTTTTATGCTTAGCAGCTTTGAAACTTGAATGAGTGCCTCTGCCCTTTGATGATGTGGCAGGTTTGGCATGCCTTGTCTTACTGGTAAAGTATGGAAGTGGAATCTGTAACCTTTGTCTATTAAATCCAGAATCCAGTTGTCCTTGGTTAAGATATGCCAGTTGTTTGAGAATAAGGATAATTTTCCGCCTAAAGGTGCTTCTCTTTGAGCTTTGGTAGGCGGCATGAAAGTCAAGTCATTGTGATTGTCCTTGTGGTGCAGCTGGACTGCCTGCGCCACTTCTTTGATTTGGTGGTTGCCATTGGCGGCCCTTGTAAGAGCCTCGGTTTTGCCCTCTACCTCGAGCACGCCTGTTTTTTCCCCTTTGAAACTTGTCAGTGTCTGGAAAGGACCAATTCTTTGAAGGCCAATTCCTGCTGAATCTGGGTGGCTGAACCTGGAGGAAATCTTTGACTGTCTGAACTGATTTAGCCTTTTCCTCAATGGACTTCAACACATCTTGTGCATTAGCACCAAAAGCTTTTGTTTTTCCAGAGGTGCATCAAGTAGCTTTACTTTAACATGGTCTGGCAGTGGCTGTTCTTTTAACCAAGCATGTCTCATAACAGCCCCCGTCATAGCTGCCCTACATGAAGCCTCCAATGCATCATAACCACACTGTAGAAAATGATTGCTAACCTGCTGAGTGTTATAGACCAGATCCTGCAATGCCTTTCTATCAATAGACTCAGGAGAGGCTAGCTTTTTCTGTAAGTCATCCAGTAAATAATCCTGGTACTGAAACATATGAAAAAGGCAGTTAAGTGACCTCATGGCAAGGGTGGTAGAGGTATAAACTTTTTTACCCCATCTCTCCAGGGACCTTGCTTCCCTATCCGCTGGCAGTGGATTCTTGGCTGAGGAAGTAGCCACTCCTTTGGGGCCCTGTGAAATAGTTTCTAGATCCACAGAGTGGGCCTTAAAGAGATGCTTGTGAGTGTCAGGGACCCTGTAATATCCGTCTGGCTTGACAGGAGCAGGAGGGAGAGAATCAGGGTTAGCAATGGAGTTGGAGAAAACATCATCCAGGACATCCATAACTGGAGGGATAGCTAAAGGCCTGTGCTGGGGTAACTTGAGGAAGGTACGAAGCCTTTTCCTAGAATCAGAAAATTCCTGACCCTGCCACGTAAAATGCTCCCTAATAGAGTGGAGGACTTCACCGAATGAGAAATCCTCTGGAGGAGAGGCAGAGGGGATTGACTCCTCAGCATCAGAGTCCTCATAGGCCTGGAAGGATTCTTCTAGTGTATCAGAATGCTCAGAATCCCCAGAGGCTTCATCTGAAGAGAGGTTGTCAGCCTGCTCAGTTCTAGGCCTTTTCTCTGCAGGCAGCTGAGAACCTCTATCTGGGTGAGGCTGAGACCCCCTGATAAGAGAGATGAGGTCTGCAGCAAGAGACATGATCTGCTTATCAGAAGAAGGGGCCTGGGCAGTAGGTTTAGGATGGGCCTTGGCCTGGCTGGCGGCCTTGGCACATGCATAGGCCTTGATGGACATGGATACAGGAGGCCTAGCAGCCCCACATGCAGGAGTAACCTTGCCCACTGGAATGGTGTCGGGTAGATCCAGAACTTCGGTTTCTGGAGGAAAATCAATAACCGGCACCGGTGTAGTCTCCAGGACCGAAGGACATGCTACCGCTGTGTCGTCGGCCTGGAGCGGTTGAATTACCGCTTCTGAAGGGACCGAAGCACTCGCGGAGGGTTTTGGAGAAATATCGGTAAAGGACGCGGGCCGCGGATGTCGGTCCCGGTCCTTACGCTTTTTGGAAATTTGTGTTGTCGGTTGTTCTGACGGCATGATATAAGCGAAGGATTCGCCGAAAAAGTCTTCGGCAAATTCTACCCGGCGCCTGAGAGTGCACTTATTAAAGCAGGTACAGGCAGCACAGGCCGAGACGTCGTGGTCTGGGCCCAGGCAAGGGAGGCAGTAAGAATGGAAGTCCTTATGAGGTATTTGTTTACCACAAGACAAACAATTATTAACTTTCTCAATTTGTTTTGACATCGGCTGAGGCAAGAAAAAATGTTCCCCAACGGGGTACTTAGCTTTCAGATGACTTCGGTAACTGAAAACACAGGAGCTGACCGACCGGCACTTGCGAACTGCTTCTGCTTCGGGCACCGCGCGGCAAGAAAGACTGAAGAAGATGGCGTCGGCCGATGCCTTTATACTCCAGCCGTTCTGACGTCTGAGAGGAGGCGACACCAGCCGACGCCGGACCCAGACTTTGGAATCCGGCCGACCGAGGGCTGCCTGAGGCAGGACAACCCATATGTTATGACTGCAGTTGCATTCTTGAAGGACATCCTGATCAGAAGTATCATAAGCAAACTCAGTCCTAGGTCTCAGAGGGGGAAGGTTGGCTTCCCCTGATTAAAGTAATAAAATCTTCAGTCATTCTTATCATTTGTTTTTTAGGCATAGAGGCCTGGCCATGTGGTCTGGGCGTCAGTTTTCTAGGCATGGTTCGAGTTTTAGGCCTTGAAGAAGATGGTATCTGTTTAATACACAAGTCAGTAGGCCTGAATACACCCTCAGAAGCCGGTGCCTGCACAGCGGCTCCGGACCCATCCAAGGTAGAGACATCCGCAGGCTCCAGAGTTGAAGCATCTCGCAGCATACCGGACTCCGAATGGGTCTCAGTAGAGGCCAGCGAATCTGAAGTAGTGGGTATCAGGGGCTGCGAAAGCGCCTCAGAGTACCGGCGAACTGGCTTAGAAGTGTCGTCAGCTTTGGACCTCAGCGACCTGTCTCTGTCTTTATCTTTGCGTTTTTTTCTGAATGTCGTTAGTCGGACGGCTTACTGAAGACATATCGGGATAAATGAACCAAGCACCAAAATATTTAGAAGCGTAAATATACCGATGACGGATAGTTCATGGTTTAAATAAGGCACAAAACTGACAGCAAGGTACGTCGTGGTCAGGGCCTAGGCAAGGAATACAGTACGAATGAAAATCTTTATGAGGTATTTGCTTTCCACAAGTAATGCAATTATTTACTTTTACTGACCGGTTTAGAGCAAGAAAAAGTTTCCCCAACGGGGTACTTAGCTTTTAGTTGAAGATTTTGGTTCTGAAACTCAAACGAAAATTTCAGGAGTTGGCCGACCGGCACTTGCGAACTGCTTCTGCTTCAGGCACCGCATGGCAAGAAAGACTGATGTAATGGCGTCGGCTGTATGTTTTATACCTCTGACGACCTAATGTCATGGAAGAAGGGACAGCAACCGACGCAGGACCCAAGACTTTGTTAATCAGGCCGAACGACGGCTACTGCAAGCAGATAACCCAAATGTGATGACTGCAACAGTGAAACACGAAGAACATCCCAAGCTATGTCTGAGGCGTCCGTGGTGATTGTCTGGTCGGAAGGGTGGAGTATGAAGGGGAAACCATTGTTCATGGCACAGGCCTCTGCCACCAGAGAAATTCATCCCTTATGCAAGGGATCAGTGGGAGGGTGGTCTCTAGGGACTGAGAGTGCAGACACCAAAGGTTCTTTAAGTACCACTGAATCTTTCTCATGTGAAGCCTGGCGAGAGGGATGAGGAGGATGCAAGATGCCATGTATCCCAGGGCTTGCAGGAACTTCCTCGCAGTGAGGCGAGTTCTGGGAAGCCAGTTGGGTGAAGTAGAGAGAAAGGAAACTCTGCTTTTCTGGGGATAGGAAGGCCATTAAGGTTGTTGTGTCTAGCACAGCTCCCAGGAAAACAAATTTCCTGGTGGAGTTTTGCTTTGATTTTTTTCTCATTGATGGTGAACCCTAGGGAAGTTAGGAGTTTTTTTGACAAAGAGAAGGTCCTGGAGAAACTTTTCTTTGCTGTTCTCCTGAATGAAGCAGTCATCCAGGTAAGGGTAAATCTGCACATTTCTCTGTCTGCAGAAAGCTATAGCCGGGGCCAAGCATTTTGTGAATACTCTGGGAGCAATAGATAAGCCAAAGGGCAGTGCATACATTACCCAAATGTAATGACTGCAACAGTGAAATGCAAAGAACATCTGAAAGTGCTGACTGCCTGCTGTGAAGCGCAGGAATTTTCTGCACTATTCGCTGATGGGGATGTGGAAGTAGGCATCTTTTAGGTCTAATGACAACAGACAGGCATTTTGAGTGAGCACGGGCAGGAGCTGCTGCATGCTTAGCATTTTGAATCTGGAGACCAACAAGGAGGTGTTTAGTTTGGATAGATCCAGGATGGGGCACCAAGTTCCCTCTTTTCTGGGAGCAATGAATAGTGTGGCGTAAAAACCTTCTCCTGTTTGATTCAGAGGGACAAGTTCTACTGCCCCCTGGGAAATTAGGGTTTTTACCTGTTTTAATGCCTCTGCCCACTGGTTTGAGGGGAGGTCTGGATACCCTCTTGGAATTGGGAGTTCGCAGAAGGAGAATCTATATGCCTGAGAAATTATTTTTAATGCCCATTGGTCCTTAGTTATAGAGACCCAATTGCCTTTGAAGAGGGTGTGGCTTCTTCCTAGTTTTAGATGAGTGAAAGGAGGGCAGAGGGGGAGGGAGAGTCATTGTGAGTGCTTACCATAGAAGCTTGTCTTAGAACTCCTTGCCTTGGAGGCTGAAGTGGTCCATTGTTTGCTTCTTTGCTGGCCCTGGGATGGGGACCTGGATGTCCTGTCCCTGCGGGGCTTACTTTGGCCCTGTCTGGTGGGTGCAGGAAATGCCCAGTGTTTAGAGGGGAAGTTCCTGCAAAATCTAGGTGGATGAACTTGAAAGCAATCTTTTACTGTTTGCATAGATTTTGCTTTGTCTTCCATTTTTTAAGCATCTCTTCTGCTTTTTCCCCAAATAGGCATTCCTTATCTAGGGGTGCATCAATAAGTTTAGACTTGACACGATCAGGGAGAGGTTGTTCCTTCAGCCATGCATGTCTTCTAACAACAGATCCTGTCACTGCTACCCTGCTAGTGGCTTCTAGGGCGTCATATCCACATTGTAATGAGTGCTTGGCCATTTAACATGCAGAGTGTGGCAATTCTGCCAGCTCTTTTGAGTTGGCACCGTCAGGGGAGGTAGCAATCTTCTGTTTTAATTGTTCCAAAGTGTGTTGTTGATATTTTAACGTATGGAACTAATTGAGTGTTCTGACAGCTAAGGTTGCAGAGGTGTATACTTTCTTACCCAATCTGTCCAGAGCTCTGGAGTCTTTGTCAGAAGGAAGAGGATTCTTGGCAGAACTAGTCTTAGCTCCTTTGGGTCCCTGTGTAATGACCTCAGGGTCTGCAGCAGGGTTCCTGTACAGGTTATTTGTGAGACTCTGGTACTCTATAGTACCTGTCAGGTTTAGCTGGGGCAAGAGGGAGGGCATCAGGGGCTAAACTGGATTCAAGGAAAACACCATCCACCACTTCTAGAATATGGCCAGGGGTCTGTGCTTGGGCAGGTCCAGAAACTCTTGAAGTCGTTTCTTTGACTGTGGGTGGTCCTGAGAGTCCCACTGAAAATGCTCCCTGAGGGAGTGAAGGGTTTCCCCGAAGGAGAGGTCCTCTGGAGGGGAGGCAGAGGGGATGGATTCCTCTGCATCTGAATCCTCAAACAGGAAGAGCTGTTGTTCCTCTTCAAAGGCAGAATAATCAGAATCCTCAAACTCCTGATCTGTCAATTTCTGGAGAAGGAACCCTTTTCCTTTTACCTGTGGGGGCTTGAGTAGCTCTAATAAGGGAGATGAGATCCTCCGCCATTTTAAGCATTTGAGCTTGGGGTGGGGAGCACTAGCAAGATGGTGGCTAGAAGCAGATTTCCTAGGAGTGGCCTGGCTTCGAGGCCTAAGAGAATCAGTCTGTCTCTGAGGAACGGTAGTCAGAAGAGTTAACGTCTGTTTTGGTCTAGAATCAGTAGTGCGAATGGCCTCCTCTGACATTGACTCTGGCATTCGGGCGACCGACTGCTACCACAGCAGGGATAACCCACAGGCGATGACTGCAACAGTGAAACACGAAGAACATCAAACAGGTGCTTCAGGTCCTTTAACTCCTTCCCCTTCTGTTGTAGAGTTTTGAATAACTCAGCCACCTGGTCCCAAAGAGGGCAGAGTTATCCAAAGCAGCGTTTAATAGTTTTGCCCTAATGTCATCAGGTAAGGGTTGTAACCTCAACCAAGAATATCTTCCTCAGGACAGAAGCTTCAGCAGCATCATAGCTGAATCTAATGGAATGCCTTGTGACCGGAGAAGACAGAAATAGGAGACTGGATATTTGTGCCTTGGTAGGAGAATCAGAAATCTCAGACAGAAGCTTAGTGGCCTGGCCTCACAAGGTTCGGGCATATTTTGACATAGGAGTTTAGTAATTTACTGCCCCGAATGCCAGGATAGTCGAGGTATAAACGTTCTTCCCCTGAGGCGCTCCATGGCCTTACTGTCCTTACCTGTAGGGAGAACTAAGGTGGAGGGGAAGCAGTTTAGAAGGCTTATCACCTTAAACTGATACAGTGCTAGGGTCTGCAATGAGGGATTTAAGAAATCTGCCCCCTCAGGTGGAGGAATATCTTGAGCCGGAGGCCTAGGGCTAATTAAGGAGGGAGCCACTGGGGAGGATGAGGGCATATAGCAGGGCTAAAAGCCATGAAAGCATTGAAGAGGCTCTGAGAAAAGGCCTGCCAGTCTGGCTGGCTCTCTGAAATGTGTTTTGACTTTTGTTTTCTTTTCAGTGAAGGCCTAGAGGGCGTAGGGCCCAATGTAGGCCTAGGGACACCAGGTTCTGCAGCAAGGGAAGGAGACATCTGAACAGTCAGTACAAGCAGAGGTTCCCCCTCACAGTCAGCAGCAGATGACTGCAATACCTCCACGGACGTGCCTTCCACTCTGGGTTCTACGGCTTCCCCTAAGGTACCAGCCACATCCATACCAGCAGTTTCTGAACATTCTTCCCGGCTCACATTAGCCACAGAAGGGATGCTGGGTGGAGAAAGTGCAACAATGGATTAAGCCCCTAGCAACTTTGGCCTTTTTCTTAGGTGGCTCGACATGCTGACCAGATGGCTGCTCCATAGCTAAGTATTTAAGACACTGATTCTCCAAATAAATGTTGAGGGCATGCAGACGGCTGCATAGCGTCTTAGGGATGAAGGCCTGACCAATCACGCAGGTCTTGTGGTCATGCGTAGGCCCCAAATAGAAAAGACAAAGCTCATGGGCGTCCTTATGGGGGATCCGATGACCGCAATTACATTTTCCCTCCCTGGATGACATAAACCTAAACAGGCATGCAGTCACCCAAAAGAACTAAATTTCCCCAACAGGGTACTTATGTTTGAAAAAAGCGACCAGACAGCCAGTACAGAAGGAACAGCCGATGTTCGACTGGCAGCAGAGAAGTTCTGAGGTATGGTACATGCAGATATAATTTTTATAGCCCGCATTCCCTTAGCCGTCAGACGTCCCACACACCTTACAGTGACTAGAAGCTTTTATATACTGGCCAGATGTTCAGGTTGGCAAGTGAGGATAACCCAAGGGTTTGGAATACTGCAACAAGATAATAGAAGGATATCACTAGTTAGTTATCCAGTAAACTAACAGAACCCATACCATTAAGGTCAGGGATATTTTAGACAGAAAAAGGTCACCAGCAGTGTCCCATAATGCTCTGTCCTAGGGCCCCTTCTCTTTAGCATATACTTCTCTGACATCAAGGCAATATGGCTAATCAAGTTAGCAAATGACTGCAAACCTAGTGGCAATTACCAAATCCCAGTCTGACACACAAATTCTCCAGCAAGGGCTGGACCAAACAAAGGAAACAGAGAAGCATCCCCACTCAAATCTGAGCCAGTTATCGTGAAGTTGGGTACCAATGTTGACAGCAAGTTGTCTTCTGACCAGCACATCTCTGCTTTGAATAGAAAATCTTTCTACCTTGAAAAGTTATATTTTATGGCATCTCCCGATGATCCACAAGAAGTTATAGCCCTACTTTATTTGATCCCTATTAGGATAATCAAGGAAAATAATGTCCATTTTAGTATATATACATTGTTAGGCACCTAAATCAACTCAAGACATTTCAATGTTTCCTCACAGTCAAGATCTCAGACGAACACCCTTAGCTACTTGAATATTCTACATGTCCTACCATTCTACTTAATCTAAGTAAGGCTCTGATGTCTGATCTCTGCCTTCTGTGCTATGAATCACCTCATATTTCTGGAATAAGCTCTCCTTGCATATTAAGCAGAATATTTTCAAGGAACTTTTGAAAATTGTTCTGGTTGGGTGACCATAAGTCTTTAGTTGGAATATACTGGGAAATGCTACCAAGTCAAGTACCAAAGAAGCATGGGTTCAAAGTTCAGCAGAGTACAAGGCAAAACACAGTACAGAATTACATACAACAGGGAGCAGACGCCACATTAATCACATGGCTTGCCTGACTGGATGATCAAAGTGGGTCATAAGGGCGAAGCTGAAGATGTGGACTAAATGTTACCATATCAAATTCCTGGTTAAAACAAAAAAGACTACTAATAGAAATAAACAGACTTTGAAGCGTCACATGGAAATCAGTATAGTTGAAAACACTAGCAACAGAAGAAGTGCACACGCAGAGTGTACTCTGAAGAAAATATCAATACTGGACTATGAAAGGGGTCAGTAATGAGTCTTGCACAATTTTATGAAAGAATGTTACTGCTAAGGGACTAGAAGGATATATCTTCATTTTTTTAAATTGACAGGAAGGGTCATGCAGCATGGATGACATACTAAATGGAGGGAAAATAATGAGTTAACACCTGGCAAAGTTAAAGGAATGGTAGGGAAAAAAACGACCAGTGATTTAATGCAAAGAAAGCACAGTCTATAGGCATGGTAAAAATATAAAAAAAATCTCTTTACTAACGCTGGCAAAACAATAAAAACAAGCGAACTACTGGTGACTGAAGAAAACTTAAAACTAAGCAGGAGATTGGCATAAAGGTGAAGGTATTTACCTTAAAGACACAAGGTACAGGGCTCGATTCTCACATGGGGTAGTTGGCTAGGCTTAAAATGGCCCATAAGGGCAGTTAGCCTAGTATGAACCTATGAACACCTATGATAATGTGAATAAAGCAGAAAGGAACTAGGAATAGAAAGAGTCAAGAGTGAAATATACACCTACAGTTAGATCAATTGGCACCCTAAGCAATCCCCCAACAAACATCACAATTCCAACCAGATTTAAGGCAAAAAGATTCATAAATCAAAACAGCTATTATGTTTCTGCATAAGCTTTTTCACTGTCTGAAATGCCTTTCAAAAACTATAGCAAAGAGCTATACTAGCGCCTTACTACAGTTTCTTATACAGACATACTGCAAGAAAATAATTTCAGCAATCATGATCACAATCATGGCTGCCTAAATGACTACTGATAACGCATATGTGCTAAGTCACCAGCATCTCTTTTATAGTGCTGATTGCACTCCCTAACAGTGTGTGCCTGGGAAAGCCTCCCCCTCTTCTCTGACATAGCTATGGCTTTAATGAAATGTAGGTTAGCAGACAACGATTATTCTCTGTGCAGATCAACAATAAGATTGCTCACACGCTACTGCATGAAGTCCAAGACACCATGTATTTCTAACAGACAGGACGGGAATCTTGTAAAGCAGTAGAAAGGATTGTGGATTACAATAAAAGCAATTAAAGCACTAAAAAAACAAACTTTTAGTTATGTACTCACCATAACTTCAGATGTTTGGGATCCATCTCGCCTACATTCTGACTGATGGGTTCGGAGCCGATCCTCGGCTCCGACTCGGCACGCTTATGCCAAAGAGCGAAGTCTCTTATTGGCTGAGCTTACTATATCCCAGGATGCACCACTACCAGTCCCCCAGATCTAGTTTGTCCGCATACATGCACACACGCATGCACGGCTTATATAACATTGACAGATGATACAAGATAAAAACAGTAGAACCCAAACCGTTCAATCTCTTCTGATCTCCAAGGCAGGGGGAAGGAGGGTGGGTATTAGGAATGTAGGCGAGATGGATCCCAAACATCTGAAGTTATGGAGAGTACATAACTAAAAGATGTTATGTGATCCTATCTCGCCTACATTCTGACTGATGGGACAGCGTCCCTAGCACCTAAATCCTGGGTGGCTCACTGGAAAACACTCCTGAGTACCGTGGAACCAAATGATGCTCGTCCTTTAGATGCCACATCCAATTTATAGTGGGAAATGAAAGTGTGCGGGTTTGACCAAGTAGCCGCAGCACAAATTTCAGAAATAGCGAGCTTGGAATGGAATGCAATAGAGGTAGCCATAGCTCTAGTAGAGTGAGCTTTGACAGATGTTGTAAGTTGCTTATTTGAAGAGGAATAAGCTTGAGTTATGCAATCTCTGATCCATTTGGCAATAGTAGCTTTAGTGATGGTTTTACCCAGTTTATTATCTGAAAAGGACACAAACAATTGATCTGTTTTCCGAATTTGCTGAGTCCTATCTAGATAGAAGCGCAATTGCCTGTGAACATCCAAGGTATGGAAGGTGTATTCCGCTTTGTTTGAGAATTTTGGAAAGAAAACTGGTAGCTCTAAAGATTGTTGGAGACAGAGATTAGAGCAAACTTTTGGGACAAAAGATGGATTAGGTCTAAGTGATACTCTATCCTTGTGAAAAATCAAGTACGGTGGTTTGATAGATAGGGCTTGAAGTTCTGAAACTCTTCTTGCAGAGGTAATTGCAATTAAGAAGGCAGTTTTCCAAGACAGATATTTCAACTCACATGTAGCAGCTGGTTCAAAGGGGGAAGATGTTAAGGCACAGTACCAAATCAAGATCCCACGGAGGCAGGATGAAAAACTGGGGGTCTTAAAAGCACAGCACCTTTCATGAACGTTTTACATAATCTGCTGCTCATCAACGGTGGGTCTATGGAATCGTGAAATTTGGAGATAGCTGCTAGTTGGACTTTAATAGTAGAGACTGAAGATCCTTGATTAAACAAGGATGTTAAAAATTTCAAGACCTCTGGTATCGGGGCAGTAATAGGGTCTAAGCCTCTGAGTTGAGCCCAGATAGCAAACCTCTTCCACTTACTATGATACAATTTCTTAGTGGTGGGTTTGTGGGCTGAAGATAAAATGTGGATAACTTCCGGGTCCAAGGTGTGATTTCTGACTAAAGTCGGAAGTGGAGGAGCCAAGCTGTTAATTTCAAAGTGTGAAGGGACTGGTGCTGTTGTCCCGACTGATAAACCAGAAGGTCCGGAGTTAGAACCAAGGACCGTCCAGAGTATATTTCTGTAGGTAGGGGAACCACACCTGACGAGGCCAGTACGGAGCAATTAGAATCATTGTGGACCCCAATTGGGAAGTTTCTGGATGACTTTGGGGAGGAGTGGAATCGGAGGGAAAGCATAAAGCAGTCCTGTTGGCCAAGGTTGGACTAAAGCTTCCGTAGCTGCCTCCCCTTGACGCGGGGTCAAGGAAAAGAACCTTTTGCACTTCGTGTTTCGTGGTGTTGCAAACAGGTCGCAGCACAGAATCCCCCATCTTTTGAAAATCTGAGCTGCTACTGTTTCGTTCAGAGACCATTCGTGAGGAGAGAGAATAGTCCTGCTCAGTCTGTCTGCCAATACATTGGATTTTCCTGGAATGTGGGTCGCTACCAGGAAGCGCTTGGTAGCCACTGCCCATTCCCACACCCTCATGGCCTCTCTGCAAAGGGGGTAAGATCTGGTCCCTCCTTGTTTGTTTAGATACCAGACCACCGACATGTTGTCTGTGTGGATGGCGATAATGCCTTGAGGGAGAAACTCGTGGAGGGCTTTTAGGGACAGAAGTACAGCCCTCATTTCCAACACATTGATATGGAGAAATGTTTCGTTTGGAAGCCAAGAACCCTGAACTGACCTGCCCAGACAATGCCCCCCACCCGTCTGGGAGGCATCCGTGTCAAGGTGGCCACTGGAGGGGTATAACAAAGGTCTTCCCTGATTCAGATTGGATGGCAGAAGCCACCAGCGGAGGTCCCGTTGCATGTTTCTGTAATCAGTATGTGATGATTGAGGGGGAGATCCTGAAAAGACCATTGTGTCGATAACAGCCACTGAAGAATCCTCATGTGCAATTTTGCCAGAGGAACTAGGAGAACCGTGGCAGACATTGAACCTAAAAGTTGCAGGACCATCCTGGCTGGGGCTTTGGATCTTAGAAGCAGGGCTCGGACTTGATCTTGTAATGTTTGTATCCTTTCTGTAGGAAGGAAGATTCGCATTAATTTTGAGTCTATCTCTGCTCCTATGAATCTTATGCGCTGAGAAGGCAGCAAGACAGACTTTGACCAGTTGAATGTAATTCCCAGGAAGCACCCAGGAAATGGTGGCTCGTGAGGTTCTCTAGTAGTAGGTGCCTGGTGGTGGCAGTCAGGAGCCAGTCGTCCAGATAGGGAAACACTTGGAATCGAGACTCCTCAGGTGAGCAGTCACTACTGCCAAACACTTGGTGAACACCCCGGGGCTGTGGTGAGACCAAAGGGCAGTGCACAAAATTGGAAATGACTGTCTCCCAGGCTGAAGCGCAGATACCTCCTGGACGCCTGATGTATCGGTATGTGATAATAGGCGCCCTTGAGATCTATGGAGCACATCCAAACATCTTTCTCCAACAACGGGAGAATGGATTGTAACGTGACCATTGAATTTGGACTTCATGACGGACTGGTTTAGTTTGCTGAGATCCAAAATGGGTCTCAGGTCCCCTGTCTTTTTTGGCACTAAAAAGAACCTTGAGTAATTTCCGGATCCGATCTGGTCTGTGGGGACCGGTTGGATGACTCCTTTTTCTAGCAGCTTTGAAGCTTCTACGGCTGCAATTTCCCTTTGACTGGGTGGTGGGTCCGGGATTTTTTGGACGGTGGGGGTGAGTGTGTGAAGGGAATGGTGTAACCTCCGGCAATAATCCTAAGCACCCATCTGTCCTGAGTAATAGACTCCCAGGCTTTTACGTGCTTGGCAACGGCACCCGACTGGCTCGAGCAGCACAGCCGGGCAATCCCTCATGGAGTGTGGGAGGCTGAAGAGCCACGAAAGGACTCGCGGTCTCCAGTGTTGCGGGGGCCTCTGCCGCCTCTGGGACGGCGTCTCCCAGAAAAATTTCCCGTCCTCTGCCTCTGGAAGGGAATCTTCCTGCTGTTGAGGAAAGAATTTCTGTGATTTGCGGAACCACATCTTCCCTCCTCTTTTAGCCTTGGGATAAGGCCGAAAGGGAGTGGAATAACGTGCTCCTACGGCAGATAAAGTCTTCCCCTCCTGCTCACAGCGGGTAAGAGTGTCTTTTACCTTGGGTCCAAACAAAGAGGACCCAACAAAGGGAGCGTCGGCAAAGGAAGACTTGAAGGCCTCCGCGAAATGACACAAACGGAGCCAGGCTTGTCTCCGTAGAGCCACGCCTGTGCCTGCCGCTCTGCCGCCTTCGGCCGCATATGAAATGAGCCTCATGGACGAGTTAGAAATCGAGGTAAGGATAGCCAACTGAGAGCTAACCGACTGGGCTAGCTGCTCAGGTAGGTTACCTGAGAGGGAGTCTGAGAGCTCCTTGACCAGATCCCTCTGTAGTCTGGTGAAATGTGCCAAATAATTCAGGGACCTCAGAGTAAAGGCCGCTGAAGTCAGGGTGCGCTTCCATGCGGTCCATGCTCCTAGACTCCTTATTAGGAGGATGGACGGACGCTGAAGCCTCTGCCACGCCTTCTGGGTAGCAGATGCCACCACCATGGCATCTACAGCCACGCCTTTAAGAACTCCTTCTCGGGTGGGGCAGACAAAAATTTGTTAGGGCGAGAAGGCACTGGTTCCACAGTATCTGGATGTTCCCACGCCCTCCGACAAACCAAATCCAGGAGCTCGAAGGGCGGAGACACCCAGGAGGCGGAGGGCTGAGCCCCGAAGGCCTTGAGGAACACCGACTCATCAGCGGAGGGGGGTTTGGAATTCCAGCCGCCTCGTTGCTTAAGGATCTCTAGAATGTCTGCAAATGAGACATCATCCGAGGACGACTTAGGGGACCCCTCCGCATCATCAAGGTCAGTGTCCGATGTAAGAGACTCATCAAGGGAGTCCACGTGCTTCCTCTTGCACGATCTCTTCCTTGGGGGCTCCTCCGAAGACAACTCCGAAAGACCCTCAGGAGGAGGGGAACCCCCAGTGGGGGTAACCTCAGGCCCCGGGGCTCCGCTGTCTAGAGACAGGGGAACTGCCAAAGACCCAGTCTCCATGCCCAGGGAAGTGCCGGTAAAGCCGTAGAGATGGCCGAAGAAGACTTGGCCAAGGCACTCCTCATAGCTCTGAAAGCCGGACCCCCAGAATCCTGGGAGGGTCCGGTCCCCGGAGCCATGATAGCAGACGGAAGTCCCGCGGCCGAAGCACCGAGAGGGAGGCTTGGAACCAACAGCATTGGTCCCGAAATGTCACCCCTGGGTCCGGCCGAAGAAGTCCGTGTGCTAAACTCGGACCCGAAGGCCGGGGTTGGAGTAAGGGTCGGAGCCGACCCTAGGATCTCCACTGGCTCCATCAGCACCTGCTCCGACGGAGCCGAAGCGGTTGGAGGAGGAATGGCAAAGGAATGGGCTATCGGCTCCGAAGCCAAGTGGGTCGGAGCCGAAACAAATTTCTGAAAGACTGGGGACTGGAACAGTCTTTGGAGCACCCTGTCTATGTCCGATTCTGACATCCTTGATTACCTGGAAGAGACCGAATGGGTCCGAGTAGGCCTCTCCAACGGCTCCAAGGGACTAGGGGACCGGCTCCGAATCGACTCGACAATTATCGGCGCCGAAGGAGTGTCCAAACCAATTTCCATCGGTGCCGAAGAGGGCTTCGGCGCCGAGGAGGAAGTGTCTGAGCGGATGACTTTCATCGGCTCCGAGATCAGTGGAGCCGATGAAGGTGACCCGCCTCTCGATGCCCCAGCCGTCGGCTCCGAACCCAGAGGAGTCGAGGCTGGAGGCATCGAGGCAGACCGTTCCGCCCTCGGCTCCGAAGTCCGTGGAGCCAAAGGAGAAGCCTGCCTATGTCTTTTGGCGGTCGGTTCCGATGGACTGGTCGGAGCAGACGCCCTTTTCTTTTTAGCAGGAGAAGGAGAGGAAGCTAATGCCTCTTCAAATGAGGGTTTAATAAGGCCTTTTAAAATAAGTTTATTTTTCCTCTCTTGGAGGACCCTCGAGGAAAACGCGTGACACACACTACAGGACTCCTGCAAATGTTTGGCGCCCAAACAATACACACAGAGAGAGTGGTCATCTGTAATAGACATTTTGAAGCTGCACTTAGTGCACTTCTTAAAACCAGAAGGCCTAGGAGCCTGTGACATTATGGCAACCAATCAAGAGTAACAGCCGAAAATAAAACACACTAATTACCACAGAGAAAAACTTTTCTCTCTCTCTCTCTTTTTTTTTTTTTTTTTAACCAAGAACTGTCCACAAAGAAGAAACTAGGCAGGATCCAAGAATCCTTAAATACAAAACTGAACTTGAAGGCTAAGTAACTGACAGGGGAAGGCCCTTCACTGAAAGGAAGCCTCTAGTCAGAAAAAAAGGCGCAATCACCACACAAATACTTCACAAACAATATCAGTCATACACAAAAAGACTAAATAGCCATTAAAACAGCTTTTTTGTTGAAAATCTAGGAATTCCCTGACAGGAAAGTAAGTGAAAAACACTACTTAGCTCAGCCAGCTCGAGACCACGTCTTTGCTTGATAGCGGCAAACGAGATCTGGGGGACTGGTAGTGGTGCATCCTGGGATATAGTAAGCTCAGCCAATAAGAGACTTCGCACTTTGGCATAAGCGTGCCGAGTCGGAGCCGAGGATCGGCTCCGAACCCATCAGTCAGAATGTAGGCGAGATAGGATCACATAACATCAATATATACAGCTTGAGAACAGGCTAGACAGCTTGGGGAAGAAAATGATTAAAAAAAAAAAAAAAGAATCAAAAAAGGAAATCTCCTTCAGAAAAAAACAAAGGTGAGACAACAATGACAGATAAATCAGACAGCAGAGGAATGAACCAACAAATCAAGAGTAATTTGTAGGAACCATACCTCCACCAAAGAAATAATGCCAGATGAACAAAGTGTTCCCAAAAAGATTTTACTTTATGATGCACAAATATGTCATTTTGTGTTTATCAACAAAAAACTGCTTGGTTTTGCAGTATGTTCTATGCTGCAGAGAAACTGTTCCTTAGTAAATTATTGCTTAACTGATTATGGAAGTCAAATACCAAAATCAAGAATGCATTAGTGATATGTACAGTATTTTTATCAGGGGTGCAATATGGAGATAGTAAAGCCTGGGACTACTAACTGGTGTGCCTACAACTTACCCAGCCAAGATACAAATAATGGATAGACTCGCTTGCTTGGGCAAGCAGTGTTTTTTTGTTTTTGTTTTTTTTTTTTTTTTTTTGTAAATAGACTACCAAAGCCTATAGGGTCTATATTAAATCTGCGAATGCTTAAAGTAAACACTGATTTAATCGACCCCATGTAAGCGAAAGCTTACAATCCCGAACACTTGGAACAGCGATTTTTTTTTCCGGGGGGCGGGGGCGGGATCGTTGTTCCACAAAAAATAAATAAAAATAAAAACTTCAATACATAACAAAGTATGGGGGGGGGTTTGCCTCGTCCCCCCCACTCCCCTACTTAAATATACAAACTCCGAGATTGCAATACAGTGAGGAAAATGACAAAGTAACAGAGACGACCAAGCGATTTCTTTTCCATGGAAAGAAATCGCTTATATGCAGTTTCGCTATTTTGCTGTTTCGTGCTTTCAAGTTCAATCAAGACACATTCGAAGAATTCCGTCTGATTATACAATAGGAACCCAGCCTATAGCCTACCTCTCACACAATTAGGAAAAAGATTAAAAGACTAGCTGCCAAAGTGAATAACTGGGAGCTAGCACACAAGTACAGTTCAGGAAAAGACAAAGTTCAAACACTAAGCACTGAGTAGCACTGCAAGCAAGAACTGTATTGCAGTACCTTTGTTTAACTGGTCCTAAAAATCAAGGGAGTATCAGTTAAATATGCAAAATAACTTAAAGGAACTTTCTTTCCGTAATTTTGGGAAAATAAATGGACTGGTTTTGTAAGTAACCATCTCTAGAAAGGAACAGTTAACAGCAAAACAAGAGAATGCAGATAAAACATTAACATTCTATACCATAACCACGTCCTTTCATCTTCTTCATCTTCTTGTTTATCAATGGGATCATTTTCAATAATATCATCTCTTAAGTCCTCAGTTGCTAAGAGTGGTACACGCATCCAAAACTGCAGAGTTATAAAAAAAAAAAAAAAAAAAAAAAAAAAAAAAAAGAAAATCATGAAACTAAGATCACTGATACACACCAGAAAGGTAATAACCCACAATCACCCTAGGAGTTCTCTTTAGCCATGCTCCCAAACATGCACTATTTCAACTGTCTCCTCCACATTTCAACAACCAAGTTAAGACACCTCCTAGGAGTCCTACAGTAAAGGAAAGAGAATCACTCTTCCCTCCTCAAAAAGGGCAATCCACTTTAAAGACCAGTGTGATTTTGCAGTGTGTGGAAAACATACCAAGAAAGACCACTGCTGCTACATCCTGGTGACTTCTCTGCTAATGTGAATGTCTTCTTCCATTTTCAAATATCCCCCCATCCCCACAATGCATTCTGCCAATTAAGTGATATAGCAGAGTGACATCCTTCACTTCTTTCAGTCACTTCCAGCTTGCTATGGCTCCAGAACTCAAAGCCAAACTTTCCAAACGAACATGAAAAAGAAGTTATGTACTCACCATAATGTTCCATCACAGTAGTTCTACTTCATTTGTCTTCAACCTGTGGGTCATCGGATCAGACACGGCCGCATTTTCCAGCTACGGCTCCGAGCTCCATGCTCCTCCCCTTACACATAATGGCCTTGTCTCCCTTCAGACAGAGCTTGCTGCCTAACAGGTATCCGCTACCTGACCCAAAGACACCTTATCCTCCAACACAAACATTACAAAAGAACTTTAACCCTGACAGAACCAAAGATACCAACAATAACTGTCTGGTACAAAGGACATATCGTATCCCAAAGGATAAGGTTAGGGGGAAGGAGGAGGGGGAATGGTTGAAGACAAATGAAGTAGAACTACTCAAATGCAACATTATGGCGAGTACATAACTTCTTTATCTGAAGTAGTTTACTTCATTTGTTCTTCAACCTGTGGGACAGAGTCCCCAGCTACCAGACTCTTGGGAGGCCCTTATGGAAGTATATTCTAGAGCACCGCAGAGCCAAAAGGATGCTCTACTCCTGGAGACCAAATCCAGTTTATAATGAGAAATAAAAGGTGAGATGAGGCCCACATAGCAGCTGAACAAATATCCAAAGAGACCCTAGACCAAAGGGTCGTTGACACCCACAGATCGGGTCGAGTGAGCTTTCACTTTTCCTGGAAGAGACAAATCTCTATCTGAGTAAGCCCAGCCAATGCATTGTGAAATCCAGCGAGCAATAGTCACTTGAGACAGGTTTACCCAAGAAGGACTGGGCATAGGATACAAAAAGCAGATCAGACTTGCGGAAAGGTTTAGTCCTGTGCAGATAAAACCTCAACTGCCTATGTACATCCAGTAAATGTAATTTGTATTCCCCTTTGTTCTGGTAGTTCAGAAAAAAAAACTGGTAAATTAATAATCTGATTAATATTGGCTTCTGAAGCTACTTTGGGAAAGAAGGACGGGTTAGTGTGTAGTGACACTATCTTTGTGAAAGATCATGTAAGGGACTTTGATAGAAAGAGCTTAAAGATCAGACACCCTTCTAGCAGACGTAATGGCAACTAAGAAGGCAGTTTTCCAGGTCACAAATTGTAGATCCGCAGATGCCACAAGCTCAAAGGGAGGAGAAAGCAATGCCTGCAACAACAAAGTGAGGTCCCACGGAGGAATCGGGTCCTTAACCGGGGGTCTGAGAAGAAAAGCAATTTTGAGAAGTTTTACAAAGTTTAGAGGAAGCCAATGAAGACACGTTTACCCAAACATGAAAATTAGAAATGGCAGCTAGTTGGACTTTCGCCGTTGAGAAACTAGTGCCCTGATGAAAAATGCTAGCTAGAAAATCTAAAATCGCCGAAAGCGGTGCAGTGAAAGGATCCAAAGACCTCTGAATGGCCCATATAGAAAAACGTTTATATTTACTGCAATAAACTTTTCTGGTAGAAGATTTATGAGCCGCCACCAGAATAGACTTGACAGGAGATAACAGACCAGGAGTCCTAAGAATCATGGAGACCGCAGCAGCCAAGCAGCGAGCTTCAGACTGTCCAGATCTGGATGAGGAATCCTAGAGGGATGTGAAAACAGATCCAGGACTGGATCTAAGGTCCATGGTGGGACAACTAGATGAGACCTGAGTAAAGGAAACCAAACCTGTCGAGGCCAGAATGGGGCGATGAGGATTCCCAGTGCTCCCCAGCCTTCGGGCTTTCTGTAGAAACTTCAACATGAGGGGAAGAGGAGAATATGCATAAAGAAGCCCAAGAGGCCAAGCATGAATCAGAGCATCTCTGGGGGCTTCCCCCAGTGGGGGGTTCAGAACAAAAAACTCGCTGCATTTCACATTGGAAGGAGAAGCGAAGAGATGGCACCAAGGACGACCCCACTCTAGGAGGATCTGCTCCACTACTGGAGGCTTCAGAGACCACTCGTAAGGAATCGGGATAGATCTGCTGAGCCTGTTCGCTAGAATGCTGGACCGTCCCGGGATGCGCAGTGCCACCAGAACACTGCCGGGTGGAGATTGCCCATTCCCACACTCTCATGACCTCTCGACATAAGGGATAAAATCTGGTTCCCCCTCGTTTGTTGATATACCAGACCACTGACAATGTCCGTCTGAAATGCAACCATTCCCAGAGGAAGATGAGCATTATTGGGCTTCCAACGGAAGAATCACTAACCTCTAGAACACTGATGTGCAGATAGGTCTCAGAAGGGGACCACATATGCCTTGGACTGTCCTTCCTGAGCAGTGCCCCCACCCCCACCCTAGTAGGGAGGCATCCATGGTCATCGTGGTTTGAGGTAAAGGCGGTTGAAAAGGATGCCCCTTGAGGAGATCTGGGGTCTGAATCCATTACCAAAGGGAGTCCCTGCACGGTTTTGAAATTCTCACTGGAAAAGACAAAGGAAGGTCTAACAGTGACCACTGAACCGCCAGTGTCCACTGCAGTACCGTCATATGAAGGCATGCTACAGGAAGATTTACCATGGCCGCCATAAAACCTGGAGCCTTTAACACTGCTTTGGTTGTTGGTAAATGGGTCTGAAGAATGTGTAAGACGTGTAACCTCAAGCTGCGTATCCTGTCTGAGGTGAGGAACACCTTCGATTGCATTTTGTTCAGCCATGCCCCAATGAAATCTGGAATCTGAGCTGGGTGAAGAGCAGATTTGTTCATATTAATCGTAATGCCCAACTTGTTGGCTAGCTGAAGGAAGGAGTCCCTGGCCTGACATATTAGATGCTCTGAGGGGGCAGTAAAGAGCCAATCATCCAGGTATGGAAAGATCTGAATGCCCTGAAGCCTCAGGTGAGCCGCTACTACTGCCATTACCTTGGTAAACACCCGGGGGGCTGTGGTGAGACCAAAAGGGAGGTTTCGAAATTGGTAATGATTGGCTCCCAGCCGGAAGCGAAGGAACCTCCAGAAGCACCTGTCCATCTTGATGTGATAGCACGCACCCTGGAGGTCAATAAAGCACATCCAGTCTCTGTCCTGTAGATAAGGCAGGACAGACTGAATCGTGACCATCTGGAATTTTGTCTTGGTTACTGACAGGTTCAATTTGGACAGATCCAATATTGGTCTGAGGTACTCAGTCTTTTTTTGCACCAATAAGAATCTGGAATAAACCCTGGATCTGAACTGGTCTGGGAGGACCGGTTGGATGACTCATTTTCTAAGCAGTCAGTCTACCTGCACTGTTGCTTCCTCCCACTGCATGGGTGGGACGTCCAGGAGGGCTTTGTTGGATGGGGAAACATCATTGAAGGAACGAAATATCCTCTGGACATGACTCGCACCACCCACTGATCTGTAGTGATGGACTCCCATGTTAGTGGGTGAAGCGACAAGCGACCCCCGACTGCCTCCAGAGATGGACAGCCAGGCAACCCCTCAAGGTTACTGTCTGGGTTTATCAGAGAAAGGTTCTCAGGACCCAAAATTCCTAGGACCCCTCTGCCTCTAGGGTGGCATCTGTCATATCCCCCTCTGCCTCTGGGGGAAGGCAGAGTCCTGAGCTTCCCAGGAAAACACCCGAGACTTGCAGAACCACATCTTTTTCTAGCCTCACTGGTTCCTGGAAAAGGACCTTTGAGGCAGTGAAAGCAGATCCCGATGGCAGACGGTGTCTTCCCGTCCTTCTTGCTCTGAACCAAAGTCTCTCTGTCTTCCCAAATTGGGAAGAATCATCATAAGGGGCATTGGTAAAAGATGCCTAGAAGCACTCTGAGAACTGACATACGTGGAGTCAGGCGTGGTGCCGGATGGCAACACCTGACCCCGCCAACCATGCGGCTCCCTCTATGGCATGGGAGAGCAAACGCACAGACATGTTGGCTACAGATTTTAGGGTGGCCATTCATGCATAGAATGTCTTCCTGTCCTCTGCCGACATGGACCCTGGGGTCGAATCCGTGACTTCCTTGACCAGATCTCTCTGGAGCCGAATAATGTGCGCCATGTAATTCAGTGCCCTCACACAGAAGGTCGCTGAAGCATAAACTTGCTTCCCAAAACGATCCAACATTCTCGACTCTCGGTCAGGCAGATGGACCCTGGAACTCTCCTGAGCAAGTTCCTTCTTGGTGGCCGCCGCCACCAGCACAGCATCTACAGGGGAGCCCTTGTGCCAGAGTAACTTGTCCGCGGGAGGGCTTAAAACTTTGTCAGGGTGCTTCGGTATTGGATCTATGGTGTCTGGCTCCTTCCACACCCTACATGTTATCAAATCCACAAGTGGATCAGCAGGAAGGGACACCCAAGAGGTAGATGGCCCCAAGCCAAATGCATCCAGAAACACAGACTCGTCAGAGGTCGATTTTGCGATGGACCATTCCCCCTCTTTGGTGGAGGATCTCCATGATGTCTCCAAAGGAGCCATCCTCAGGGGTGATCTTGGGAAACCTTCCCCTTTATCCAGGTCCGTGTCTTTGGTGAGTGACTCTGGAGGAGAGTCCAAGTGCCTCCTTTTACACGTACGCCTGCAGGGGGGGTCCTCGGGGGACCATCTGGGGGAGGTCTCGCAAGCGGGTTGTTCCAAGGCTGGAACATCCTGGGGCACTTACGGCTACGGGCCGTCCCAGAGAGGGCAAGATGGTCGGACCTGCACTCAAGGCCAGGGGGGTCCAGACAGACTCTGAAGACAAAATAGCCAGAGGCCTCAACCCTGCGAGAACCCTCTCCACCATAGGTTCATAGGTAGGTACTAGGCTATCGGCCCTAGGGCCCATACAAGCCTAGACAAAAAATGTACCCTGGCTTTCGCCACCCCATGTCAAATGCAGAGGGGGAAATGGACCTTCTGGGCTGAACTAGCGGAAGCTGCTCCCCTTTAATCCAACCGCGGAGGTGGAGCAGAGACACCGAGGGGAATGCTTCTCTCCAACAAGCTCGGAGCAGAGAGCACTCCCTCCGGTCTGAACCAGAGGCTATGGCTCCAAGAGCTCGGATCCAACACACTCAAGACACTGAAAAGCGTTGAGGTACAGGGTACCATCGGCGCCAATCCCTCGACTCAGACCATCCTCGGATCCAGCAACTCCAAAACCCCAGGTTAGATCAGAGAAGAAGTGATGCATCTAAATACTGGCTGGAAGGTACCCACTCCGGTGGGAGAAGGCCCTGGTTAAGACCCCCATCTGGATTTGAGGGCAGATAAACCTCTGCATCATCTTGTCCATCTCCACTTCACATAGGCTCCAGGTAGAGCGGGAGGACGCCACTGAAGTGGGCCGGGAAAGCGGGTGGGGAGAGGGCCTAGGGGGCGACCGGCTAACTTGACCCTCGAGCTCAGGGGAGAACATAGGGGACCTGAGCAGAGGTGTCACAAGCCTGGAAACAGGCTTAACCTTCGGCAGGGGGGCTGGCCTCTGACAAGCAGTCAAGGGAGCAGTTGCAAGGCTGGTCCTTCTTGGCTTTATCCCCTTCCCCAGGCCTCTTGGCGGGAGGGTGAGTCCCAGAGGCCGAGGAAGGGGAAGACGAAGCAGCAGCTGCTGCTTTCTTAGCAGGGGAAGGTGGGACCTCAGTCCCAGCAGAGGAGGGCAACAGGCCCTTAATGATCAGTTTGTCCCACCTGTCCTTAAGTGCTCTGGGTTTAAACCCAGTGCAAATAGGACAGGAGGACTGGAGGTGAGCCACCCCCAAACAAACCACACACAGAATGTGGCCATCCGCTGGGGAAAGCTTATGGCCACACTCTGTGCACCTTTTGAAACCTGGCTTTGGGGCGTCCGTCATGCTTCAGCCAACCCAAAAGTAACACTAACACACTATGAGGAAAGAAAAGAGGGGAGTAAGGATAGTAAAGCCTACAAGAAAATCGCTACAAAGATGTGGCCGTGTCAGATCTGATGTGGATCCGAGGACCCACAGGTTGAAGAACAAATGAAGTAAACTACTTCAGATAATTTTTTTTCAGCAGGTGGTACAGTTGTGCTTAGCCCATAGAATCTGCTTCCTAAGCTTACTCCCAACATGGACTTCTACAGCAACACTGTCAACAACTCAGTAACAGCCCACCAAAAATATAGTTGAAAAAGCATGCTCTCTACTCACTCCAGGCCATAACTTGTTGCAGTAAGAAAAACTCAATCTTACATGCAAAGTCTAACAAGAAATTTGCCTATGAGGAAACCTGCCAAGCATGATCTACAGGTTCTCCATGGGCAGCCGTTAAACAAACTAAGGTGGAGTAAGTAGCTCCTCTCACAAAAGCATCACATTATATAGAACAGTTGTGTAAAGTTTTGCCATAACCATAGATCTCCTTCTCTTCTGTGCTGCATTATTCTCTACATGAAGGATCCTCTGCCATGGGTGACCCAACGTCCGTCCAATATACAAGAGCTTTTAAGCACTGCTAGTATGAGACGTTGCATGAAAGGCTTAGGAGTACGTCTGCCACAAAAGTGACATCTGCATATACAATCCTCAGAACTGAATGTCCAAGGAGGAACACCAGCCTATGGAAACAAGGTTATCAGACATCCAGAAGAAAAGCAAGCACAAGAGGGAAGGAGGGAGGGGCAGAATACTGCAACATAAAAGAGGACATCAATGGTTATGTTAAGATTTTGCACAACTATTCTATGCCCTTCTATTCTAATGTTGCAGTATTCTTTACATGAGATAGTACAAAGCTGAGGAGGAAGGACCACAAGACCTCTCTAGAAAACCATGAAGAATGGCTCTAGCAAAACATCTCTAGATCTGGAGATACCATCCAATTTGTAATACTTGTTGAAGTTATATACAGAAGTCCAAGTAGCCACTTCTAAAAAAATGGAATCTGTATCTAAACCCTTAAAGAAAGTACCTGAAGAAGCCAAAGCCCCTAGCAGAATGAGCCTTAACATGAAAATGGAGGGACTTCCCATGGAAACCATAACAAAAAGAAATACCCTTTGAAATCCAAAAGGAAATAATCTGCTTGGAAAAGAGCAATCCCAGAGCACTGGGATGAAAAAAAAAACTGATCAGATTTCCTGATGGATTTTATTTGGATAAAACTAAGGCTGAGTTGTCCATGCACATCCAAGGTGTGTAAAATCCTCTCACTAGAGGATTGTGGAAAAGGAAAAAAAGGTGGGCAATGAATAGACTGGCTAAGAAACAACTCACCCACCTTGGGCATAAAGGAAGGGTTAATACGCAAAGAGACCCTGTCCTTATAGAAAATCAGAAAAGGTGGGGAAGTCATTAAGGCTTGAAGCTCAGATACCCTTTTTGCAGAAGTCAAAGCTAGTAAGAGAACAGTTTTCCAAGAACAATGTTGCAAGAAAGCTGTAGCTGCAGGCTCAAATACAGCCACAGTCAGCTTCTCCAAAACAAAGAAAAAATCCCGAGGAGGAGGAACGGGTTTCCTGGGAGGTCTAATGTGAAGGACACCTTTAAGAGAAAGGGTTTAACCTCTAACTTAGAAGCCAAAGGGGGTGACAAAAGCAGACAGGCAGAAATAGCTAGCAAATGAACTTTCACTGAGAAGTAAGCCAAACCATGATTGAATAACTAACAAGTATGAAAGAACCAATAAAACATCCACAGACAGTGGATCCAGGTTGTGTGAATAACACCAAATAGAAAACCTTTCTTAATATTGGGTTTTCTGGCCTCCTGCAGTACCCTAAACACATCCTCAGAAAAAAGGCATCAAAAGCCTATCACCTGCATAGTTGACAGATGTGGATGTATAAGAGATCCTTTGTCCCGTGGCAGAAGGTCCACTCTGTGAGGTAACATGATGACTGCCCTTGGCTAAATGCAGAAGAGGGAACCAATGCTGTCTTAGCCAAAAGAGAGTCACCAGCAAGATTTTTGGTTTGTCCTGCCAAACCTTGAACAGGACTTAACGAATGAGAGAAAAGGGAAGAAATGCATAAAGAAACATCCCCCTCCAAGAAAGTGTTAGGGCGTCAAACTTCCAAACCAGAAGACCTGGGACTCTGGCACAAAAAATAAGTTGTCTGTTCAGAGGGGAGGAAAACAGATCTACATGAGGAGTACCCCACTGGTGAACAATATCCAGAAACACATCCCTGTGAATCATCCATTCATGGGATTGAGTCAAGGATCTGCTCAGATTGTCTGCTGTAGAGTTCTGAGTGGAGGAGATATAAACTGCCTGAAGAGTCGCCTGGTACTGAACTGCCAGTTCCCAAGCCATGAGAGCTGACCTGCACAGCAAGTATGACTTCATCCCCTCGTTTGTTACATACCAGAGAACTGTGGTGTTGTCTGTAAACAGTTTTATAGTCTTGGATGGAAAACAGGATGGAAAGCTTGAAGAGCTAAAATGAGAGCTCTCATCTCTTTGATTTTGAGGAGGAGACCAAAGGTTGTTCCCCATCCTAAGTCGGAGGAGTCTGCAAACAATTCCTGAGTGGGAATAGAAAAATACAAAGGAAGGCCGGGATCCAGGGAAATCTGATGAATCCACCAAAGGAGTTCCTGTTTGAGACAAGGGAGAAGAGGAACCACAAACTACAGTGGATGTGCATGCTGCATTCAAACTGATTTCGGGTACTGCTGAAACTTCCTCTTGAAGTTTGCCCAGAGGCAGCATGGGAATGGTGGATGCCATGAAATCTAGGAACCTGAAAAATTCCCCTGCTGTCAGAGGAGAAGAAGACGACTTACTCTGGAAGTAGGAAATGAGAGATTGAACTTTTGGAGGAGACAGAGACGCCAGCATATCTGTCTGCACCTGCACCTCAGGAAGATGTGGTCTTGTGAGAGGGAAAGAAAAGACCATTTATTGTGAACCCCAACCTTTGAAATAGTGAACTGTATATTTTGTTCCAGGGTCTCTGGGCAAGGAGATAGAAAAAGATCATCCATGTAAGAGTAACCTGGATGCCCTGAAGTCTGCAGTAAGCAATGACTGGAGTGAGGTATTTTGTGAATACTCCTGGGGCAGTGGAAGGACCAAAGGGCAAAGCTGAGAACTGAAAGTTCAAGGAAGCAATAGAGAAATGTAAAAATTTCCTGTAAAGGGGATGAATGGAAAGTGAAGATAAGCATCCTTGATGTCCAGACAGGCCATGTAAGCCTGAGTTAGAATAAGAGGAAACTAGGTTTGCAAGGACAGCATGTGGAAGGTAGGAACTTTCAGAGAAGTATTGAGGTGAGAAAGATCCAGAATGAGTCTCCATGGGCCCGCTTTTCTGGGTACAAGAAACATCCTGGAGTAAAATCCTCTTTCCCTGAGGGGTGCAGGAACATCTTGAACTGTTCCCTGATGTAGTAACTATTGAAGTACCTGTGGAAGAAGATGCAGTTGGTCTTGGGTGGTTGTGGAATGCTCATGAATAGAGGAAGAGTTTTCCAGATCATGAATTACCCTCGTTTGATAATAGAAGAACCCTTGAGCTTTGAGTAATAGTTTCCCTAACTGGAATAGGCAGGGAAATACGTAGAGAAAGGAGGAACAAAACTGAGATGCGAGTGTGGTAGTCACAGACTACCTGGCTTGTCTGGAAAGGGCTGCACCTGGGCAGGAACTGGCTAAGAAGGCCTAGACTGAGAAGCTCTCCTACCCCTTTTTTTGTCTTTGGAAGTGAGCAGTCAAGTTTGTTTTCTATCAAAGGAAGTCTTTGAGGGATAATTCCTCTGAAATTTGGTAGCAGGCAAAACAAAGAAATGTTTTAAGTCCTGTAGTTCCTTGCCTTTCTCCTGCAAAGATGTAAACAAATCTGCAGCTCCAGTCCCAAACAAAGCACTGTTGTCTAAAGTAGCATCCATTAGTTTTGCTCTGATATCATCTGGAAGTGGTTGAAGCCTCAACCATGAGTACCTCGTAAGAACACAGCCAGATGCAGCTGCCCTAGAAGATGCTTTTGTTGCATCACAGCCGCATTTAATGGAGTAGCGAGCTACCTGAGAAGAAGGTCCTAAAACAGACATCGCCTGATGTTTTTTAACATCAGAGGCTGGGAGGTGAGAAACTGCTTGAGAGACTTGAGAAAGAAGAGCCATAAGCATATCTAGTCATATGGGTTTGGTAATTTACAGCACGGAAAGCTAAGGTAGTAGAAGTATAAACTTTATTTTCCCTAGTCTTTCCATAGTCTTGCTCTCCTTATCAAAAAAGGGAGAAGCTTGGTAGATGGCAATAGTCTTAAGTTTTGTCAGAAGTAATGGAAACCACTGCAGGATCTGCTGAAGGACATCTATAAAGAAATTAGTCTTCTGCCACTTTACAAGACCTGATCAGGCCTTTTAGGGGCAGGGGCCTGAGAGTCTGGGACCTTAGACGCTGAAGAAAAATCATCCAAAAAAAGGCTGGTAAGACTGGAGGTACAGCAGAATGGAAAGGAGAATGCATTTGTAGAAGTTCACAATATAAGATTTTTTCTACACATCAGAAACCTGAGAGCAGTCCCAGTTAAAGAATTCCCTCATTTTAGCTAAAGTTTCCCCAAATGTGATCTCTTCTACTGGAGAATCTGCCCCATTAGACTCTTCCTCAAGGGAAGCATAGACGCGCGAGGATGGAATTTGAGTGGAATAGGCCAAAGATTCATACCCACAGGAACCCTTATCCTCAGATGATTCCAGCACCCTAACACTCTAGAGTGGGGAAGAAGTTGAAGGAGAAACCGGATCAGCTGAAGGAGGCTTAAGAGCCACGAGTGCATTAAGTAATTCTTGAAAAAAAAAGTTTCCCAATCTGATTGTGGTGTCTTATGTACAAAAATATGCTTGGTTTTCTGTTTCTTTTTTAACCTGACATCAGCCTGATTGAAAGTGAAGGGACCTGACGTAGGCCTGCAGTCGATATTAGTTGGAATATCCTCCCTGACTAGTACCTGAGAGTACCCCCTACGGCCTTCAAAATAATGAGCCTTGGTTCCACCTAACCATCCAATGCATTGATCTTCATGGCCTCCGAGGGCATGCTAATGCAGATTCCTTGATGGTGCCCAATGCGATAGTCACCAAAAAACCCAAGACAAGCTCTGGACGGACCTCCAGGTCTTTATCGACCTCAAGAGAAACATCAGAGACAGAAGGCAAAGCTGAAGATTCAGGCCCCAGCTTCTTGGCCTTCATCTTCGACACAGGCTCAACAGAAGTCCCAGAAGCACCCTCCACAATGTCCCTTAGCTAACCACTTCAGTCGCTGATTTTCTAAATAAATTTTAAAGGGATGAAAGACGTCTATGTGGTGTCTTAGGGATGAAGGCCTGGTAAACAGAGCAAGATGTACAGTCATGCATAGGCCCCAAACAAAATAGAGACACAGGATGTAGTTATCCTTGTGTGGAATCCCATCTCCCACATAGGCACTTGCCTTTCCTGGAGGACATGAAATCCTCACAACAGAAAGCAGTAGCAAAAGAAAAACCCCAACGAGACATTTAACTGAAAAGCAGACCAGCAGCAATAGACTCAGGTGAACAGATATTATGATCGAAGATGGTGTTCAGACTGCAGCAGAAAAGTTCAGAGGAGGTTTACCTACATATTGTCATAACGTACAATATCAATCGCCCATGTGGGCGAACAAAATGTGTGAAATTCAAACTTTGACATTCTCAGGACTTCGAAAGTCAGCAAATCAAACAGCTGATTCGCTGACTTTCAAACTAAAATGTCGAAGACACATTGTAATGCAGGGTGCAAGCCCCCCTGCACTCCCCACACACCCCTTACTTTAATATACCAACTCCGAGATCACACTACAGTGGAGAATGGGATCATTTCCCAATCCCCACTATAGTGCAATCCGCACCCACAATGTCGAATCTGCAATGAGCGAATGCCAATGTGCATTCGCCCATTCTGACAATGTTTTGTCGAGGTTTTGCAACTTTGCAAACCTCCTTTCGCACAAAGTGAAGTCGCACAAGTGCATAACGCACTTATGAAGATAAACCTTTAAAGGATTGTATGTGCGGGCATCACTTTAATGGCCGACGTAGTCGAGACATTTGTGTGATGTCTCACATACTAGCAGTCCATAAAAGCTCTTGTATATTGGTCAGAAGTCAGGTCACCCATGGGAGAGGATCCCTCATGTAAAGAATATTGCAACAGACGTAAGTCACAGAGCAGGCCAATATTACCAAAGCTGCAGACAGCTAGCAGGTCATAAACTCGGGTCAAAGAGAGTCAGCATTCCACACAGACTCAGGCCACAGAATACCACTGGGCCACACAGACTCAGGCCAGAGCTGCAGGTCACATGCACTAAAACAGCCACACACAGGGCTTGTGTTGCAGAGAGCCACCTGGTATACAACTCAGGCTGAGAACAAACAACTGGCCCCAGAAAGCTAGCAGCCCACATAGGCCTGGGCCACTGACAGCCTACAGAACAAGGCTCAAGCTGTAAACAGCCTGCAGAGCACAGAGACTCAGAATGCAGACAAACTGTACCATAACTCTCAACAAATCAGGGAAACATCCAGAAATAATCAGGGACAGAGATGGACAGAATAAGAACATGTGAATTAATATAAGTTTTGTGAAGTAAAAGTCTTGTAGTAATTTATTAATTCACTACCTTTTAATCAAAAGTTACCAGTTTTGGTGGAGACCAAGAGGGACAAAACTAAAATTTAAGTAAAAATTGGTGACAGTTGAGAGGTATGGACTGTACTATCTTGCAGCATCCATTATCTTCCAATAAGAGGAAAAAACAGATCTCTCAGGAAACATTCAGTTCACACACCAGTGAAGCACACTGTTAGTGTAGCTAGTCAAATGATGATGTACCTCAGTATTTCGTACCACAACTGCTACATACAAAGTCAAACTAAGCAATGCAAGGACCTTACCAGATCTGCACTAGATATAAAATCATTTTATTACAGACTAACAGAAATAAACAGACACAACAACTGTAGATGAGATGTTCCCATTCAAAACAAAGCAGGAAGGTGAAATAAGGTTAAAATCCTGTAATCAGGGATTTGGGACAACTGTTCCTATCAGGAGGATTAAACTTCATTATTTAAAGATGTACGTAATTTTGTGAGATTGTTTTAAGTTAATAGGTTATGGGGGTGTGCTTTTTTTTTTTTTTTTCCAAGGGTTTTCATTACAATAGAAAGGCATGTAAAATGTGACAAGTCCAAACAGAAATGACAAGCAACAACTGTACAAGAGATTAAACCTGCCAAACAGTGGGTGCATGTAACACAAAAACTAGAAATAGACATTTAAAAAAGCTGTCGCATATAGTTGGTAACAATCACTTCATATCATAATGGTTATACTAAACATACGATTCGGAATGTGAATGGCCTCACAAGTACAGACAAAAAGGAAAGAGTACTGAAATGTATTAAGAAAAAAAGGAGTGCATATAGCAGTGTTACAGGACACATTTGAAAATAAGTCAACATGTGAACTTGATAAACAGATTTCAGGGTGGATATTCAGCAGAATATCAGGGACAAAGGAAAAGAAAGGGACAGTACTTATACTGTTGGAGAAGCTCTAATACTGACAGAAGAGAAAAAAAGACAGTAATGGCAGACTTGTGGTAGTAAGGGGTTGCAGGCATGGTTGGAGGATTAAGCTGGCATGTATTTATATTCCACCTAAAACTGCTATTACGGAGCTTAAACTATTTGGAAAAAATAATCAGCTTTCAGCAGGGAATATTACTTACAGGAAAGGACTGGAACTTTATTTGCAACTGTAAGGCTGTATCTGGGGACAAACAAAACAGGGCAAACTTCTGAAGAAATTTATGAAAATATTTGGTAAGGATTCAGTAGCAGGATCTCAGAGAACTTGCATATTATTCTCCAAGGCACAAAAACTGGGCTAGACTAGACAAAAGTTTTACTTCACAATCATAAATTGCACTTAATTGAAACTTTCAACACACATCCAGTGACTATTTCAGATCATGTGTCAGAAACAAGCTAACAAGCTAAAAATGCACAGTACTGAAGTAAACCTAACATGTGCTTCCCCACCTACCTGTTAAAAAGAGAGGATTTAAGGACTGGATACTGGAAATTATTAGAGAACTATTGGGGAAGACAGAAATTTCATTACAATTTATAGCCAGGAAGTGGGACAAAATGAATGTGGAGTTTAAACATAGGATATAAATAAAAGAAAAATGAGATCTGCCTAAGAAATAAATTATTTAGAGGAACTGACAAATGTTAAAGTAATGCAGAATAAGGGATATCTCACAGAGTACACAACTGCACAGTGCTATAGAAAAAAATAAGTGAGTATCCGAATAATATGCATGAGTTTGGAAAGACTGCTGTTAAGCAACTGTTTTTTTTTATTATAATTCCAGAGCACAACAATTCTTAGCACATCAACTTGGGCAACAGAAAATGGAAAGGGTTTTTGCCAAACTTAGAGAGTCAATAACAGGAAAAAACAAACAACCAGAGATCCAGTAGAGGTATTACAGATATTTCTGAAGTGTTATGAAAATTTATATAAAGTATAGCAGTGTGGAAATCTAGAAAAAGTAAAAATGGAAACATTTATGGAAAACTTAAGTACACCAAAAGTTAGAGGTAGAAGAGGTTCAATGCTGAAGATGGGAGAAGATTGTAACCACTTCTTCACTAAGATGGAAAATTTTCACATGGAGATATTTGCATAGATCTTTTATAACCCCACTTTCTTTAAGCAAATCTAATAAGAAAAATGTTAACTGCTGGAGGTGTAATAATGTAGTTGATGCTGATTGGGCCCATATGGTATTTGATTGTACAGAATTAAATAAGTTCTGGAAAGACAATCACTTTTTACAAGCAATTTTCACAGATAATTTTTTACTCTCAAAATCTTTAGTTTTGTTTAACACTCCTATTCCTAAATGTATTACAGAAACTAATCAGTCTCTGCTCTGGTCCATTTTATCAGTAGTCAGAAAACTGTTACAAGAAACTGGAAATCTAAATCTTCTCCCTCAGTAAATGAATACAAAAATCTACTTTTTGAAGTATGTAATTTAGAGATATTGACCAAAACAGCAAGATCCTCTAGGAATACTATTGTAAATATGTGGAAAGTTTATTTTTTTGTTAGATAAATAATTTAATAGTTGTTCATCTTTCAGCTTTTAGGGGTCGCCACAGTGGAACTCCGGTCAGCTAATGACTGGCAGTAGATTTTCATGAACGCCGAGGTGCCAGCTAGACGTCCAACCTTCAGCGAAGGCATGCCCATTATGTATCAATATTTATAAGAATTTTAATTTGCTAATATGTATTTGTGGAAAGTGTCATTGTATATAGTTTAAATGCGTTTATTTTTTTTTGCTTCACTGTCATTAGTAAGCATACTCAAAATTGTACATAACTCAAGATATGTTTGTTTTATCTATTTCAACTCAATAAAGCGGTTTAAAAAAAAAAGATGGGAGAAGATGAAATAAAAATGGTGATGTATAATAAATCTGCAGGAATGTTTCCAAGAATAGACAGTATTCCTGTGGAAGTCGAAGCTTGGAAGGAAGAAAGTGATAAAGATCTGGAAGGTTTTAACAACGACATTTAAAAAGGAGGGGAAGCACCAAACATCCTGGAAGAAAGCTGTGGTGGCTATAATACCAAAAGACAGAAAAGACCTATCAGACTCTGCTTCATATAGGACCATTTCAATTTTAAACCAGGATTATAAAGTGTTTGTGTGTATAACAACTAAAAGAATGGCAAATGCGTTTCCAAAATTGACAGATATGGATCAATGTGGTTTGTGGAGGGAAGGCAAATATTTGACGATATTAATACAACAAAGATGATCCAAAGAAAAGCTGAGTGTAAGAAAATACTGCTGCTGTATGTCTTGATGCAGAGAAAGCTAGGATTTTATGAATAGGGCAATAGAAGCATATGCACTCCCTGATGTAATAAGGTTAATCAGGAGGCTATATGAGGGATCAGAGGCAAAAATTAAAGTGGAAGGATTCTTCTCTGATAAGTTGTGTGTGAATAGAGTAAAGGGCAGGGGTGTCCTCACATTCCCCTTTGTTATATGCATTATATTTAGAGTCACTGGCAAATAAATAAGGGACTTTAATTCAAGGATATAATTGCTATGATAATCAAAAAAGTTGGCTTTATTTGCAGATATTATTTTGTACCTGATAAACCAGAAAAGGACATCAGTGTTGTGGAACATTCTGAGTGAGTTTTCAAGTCTTTTCAGGATATACAATTAAAGCAGACAAAACAAAGGCTATAGTTGTAAAATATGTTTCCACATATGAATTGATTTAGCAATATTCATATTTATGGGGACAAGATAAAATAAGAAGTTATATACTCACCATAACGTTCCATCTGAGTAGGTGACTTCATTTGTCTGCAACCTTTGGGTCTTGGATCTGAGCCAGCAACTTATTTCATAGCTTAGAGATCAGAGCTCCTAGCTCCTCCCCTTACCCATAATCCTCTGCCAACCCTGACTGAACTCAGATCAAGTTTGCCCGTATACAAAAAAGCCGACGGCTAATACATCCCGAAGGATACAATAGAAGGACATACAGGAAGAAGAAAATTTCTGAGGGCCAGGGGGAAGGAGGGGGGGATGGTTGCAGACAAATGAAGTCATCTACTCAGATGGAACGTTATGGTGAGTACATAACTTCTTAATCTGAAGTAGGTACTTCATTTGTCAGCAACCTTTGGGACAGAGTCCCCAGCTACCTGAAACTTGGGTGGCCATCATGGAAGGATGTTCCGGAGCACTGCAGAGCCAAAGGACGCTCTCCCTCTGGAGATAATGTCCAGCTTATAATGGTTGATAAAGGTATGAGATGAGGCCCAAGTGGCCGCGGAATAAATATCATCAAGTGGAACTCTAGATCTAAAGGCTGCAGAGGTAGATACAGAACGAGTAGAGTGCGCACGAATTCCCTGAGGTGCAGGCCTCCCAGAAGTGTCATAGGCCAAGAGAATACACTGAGATCCATCGTGACAAAGTGATCTTGGAGACAGATTTACCTAGGTTAAATTTGGAAAAGGAAATGAACAACTGGTCGGATTGCCTATGACCAGCAGTCCTGTGAATGTAGAAGCGCAGTTGTCTGTGCACATCTAAGGAATGAAATTTGTAATCTCCCTTGTTCTGATACTTAGGGAAGAAAACTGGTAGGTTAATGGACTGATTGATATTGGCCTCTGAAGTCACCTTGGGAAGAAAAAGAAGGATTGGTCCTGAGGTACACTCTATCCTGATGAAAGGCCAAGTATGGGGGCTTCACACAAAGGGCCTGAAGCTCGGAAAAGTACAGTTTTGTACCTACCATAAATGTAGATGTTCGAGGATTCCCTTGCTGCAGTCCTGACAATTGGGTATAGTCCGCGTCCCAGTCGGCCCGAATACCAGAGTATAAGGCTGACGTCGGTCATGGCGTAGACTGGCGTCAATGCGTCAGGGTACTAATGCGCATGACCGGCGTCATTTCCTCAGTCTTTTCTTGCCCCAGATGTCAGAAGACCCAAAAAGACAAGTCCCAAAAACAACCTGCACCAAAAAACATGTACAATATATACAGTAATATATACAAAAAATATAAGCATGTAAACTCACCTACACAACCACCCTGAAACACAGAGGGAAGGAGGGAGGGTAAATTGGACTGCAGCAAGGGAATCCTCGAACATCTACATTTATGGTAGGTACAAAACTGTACTATGTTCTTCGTCTTCCCTTGCTGCAGTCCTGACAATTGGGTAGAATCCCAAAGCAGAGGTAAGGGAGGCTGGCAAATTATAAAGTAGCAGGAGCTGACAACATGCCTTGTAAAACAGCTGTGGCAAAACCAGCTCTAGTCTTAGAGTATATAGGCAGGTGATAATGCCTAGAGAAAGTATGCACTGAACTCCAAGTAGCTGCCTCCAGAATATCCTTAGTTGCCACGCCCCTTAGAAATGCTGTTGAAGTGGCAGTAGCCCTAGTGGAATGAGGCCTAATCCCAGCTGGAATCTCTTTGCCATGATGGGAATAACAAAATGCAATGCAAAAGCCAATCCACCTAGAAATAGTTTGTTTTGACACAGGCTTGCCCTGTGAACTTAAAGCAAAAGAAACAAGTAACTGCTGAGACTGCCTAAAATCTTTAGTCCTGCTCAAATAATAACGCAATTGCCTGTGTACATCTAAAGTGTGCAAAATCTTTTCCCTTTTATTTTGAGGATCTGCAAAAACGTAGGCAAATGAATAGTTTGGTTTAAAGCCACACTAGAAACTACCTTAGGCATAAAGGAAGGATTAGTGCGTAATGATACCCTGTCCTTATGGAAAACCACTAAGGGCTCTACTGCCATAAGGGCCTGCAACTCAGACACCCTTTTTGCAGAAGTAATAGCCAACAGAAAAGCAGTCTTCCATGACAAATATTTCAATTCAGCAGTAGCTGCAGGCTCAAAAGGTTGTAGAGTAAGTTTTCCAACACAAAATTGAGATCCCAAGCAGGAGTAGGAGCTCTACGTGGGGGTCTTATATTCTTTGCCCCTCTAAGAAACTGCTTGAACAAAGGATGCGAAAACAAAGGTGGGTCACAATCATAGTGAGCTGAAATTGCTGCAGCATGAATCTTTATGGAAGAGAAAGACAAACCTTTGTCCAATAATTCAGTAAGATATTGAAGAGCCACACTCAAATTAGGCTCTGAAATCTCCAAATTCTTTGCTGTACTCCAAAATAAAAATCTCTTCCATTTTTCTGCGTACACTCTCCTAGTACTAGGCCTTCTAGCTTCCATAATCACATTTAAAACTTGTTGAGGAAGCTGAGACCTACCATGCTTCAACACAGAATATGCCAAGCTGTGAGATGAAGAGATGGAAGCTTGACATTGAGCAGATGACCGTCCTTCTGAGATAACAGATGAGGAATCAGAGGTAAAGGCCATGGAGGCTTCTTTACAAGACTCCTTAGAAGTGGGTACCAGTGTTGCGAGGCCAATCTGGAGCTATCAAAATCATCCTTGGCCTGTCCTGTCTGACCTTTAGTAATACCTTTAGAAGAAGAGGTAGAGGTGGAAAGGCATAGACATGAAGGTTTTTCCAACTGAAAGACAGAGCATCCACTTTCCAAGCTGTGTGATGAAACCCCTTTGTGCAATACTTTGGCAGCTGGTGGTTTAGTGGAGAAGCGAACAGATCTATGTCTGGAGTTCCCCATGACACTGTCAATTTCTGAAATACATGAAGATCCAGTTTCCACTCGTGGGGATCCATGATTTGTCTGCTTAATACATCTGCTAGGGAGTTCTGTGCTCCTGGCAGAAACCTTGCCTGAAGAGTCAGTTGCAGGCTTAACGCAGTCTCCCATAAAATCATTGCTTGCCTGCATAGAGGATAAGAATGTGTTCCCCTTGCTTGTTGATGTACCACATGACAGTTGTGTTGTCTGTCAGAATCAACACCTGCCCTGGAAGAAGTAACTCCTTGAGCGCCATCAATGCAAACTGGACTGCTAACATCTCCTTCATGTTGATATGTAGATGCTGTAGTCTGGCAGGCCACTTGTCTTGTATCCACTTTCCATTTAGATGAGCTCCCCAAGCAGTGTCCGAGGCATCTGTCGTTAAAATCTGACTCGCCTCTGGCCGGGTCACAGAGAGTCCCTTGTTTAGGTGACATTCCTGAGCCCACCACAAGAATTCCTTTTGAAGGCAAGGTATTATTTGAATGACAGTGTCCAAATCTTGGCAGTGCTGTGTCCATACATTTTTGAGATACCATTGCAGCTTCCTCATATGCAGTTTGGCATTGGGAAGCACCAGAATACAAGATGCCATGAACCCTAATGCTTGAAGGACTGTCCTTGCAGTCAGCACGGACTGATGAGATAGTTGATGGAAGTAAAGTGACAGACTCTTTTGTTTGTCCGGGGTTAAAAGGCCATCTGGGCTGCTGTATTCAGTCTCACACCCAGAAAGCACATGTCTTGAGAGGGTACTAGACTGGACTTTATTTCGTTCACAGAATACCCTAGGCATCTTAGCACTGCTATGACATATTCCAGATGCTGTAGAAGGTGTTCCTTTTCTTGAGCCAGAATCAGGCAGTCGTCCAAGTAAGGATAAATTTGAATGCCTTGAAGCCTGAAGTAAGCTATCACTGGAGCCAGAACCTTTGTGAATACTCTGGGCGCAGTAGATAAGCCAAAGGGCAATGCAGAGAACTGATAATGAAAATCTCCAGTTGAAACGCAGATACTTTCTGCAACTTAGCCTTATGGGCACATGAAGGTAAGCTTCCTTGAGATCCAAAGTTACCATCCAGTGATCCTTGCCCAGCAGAGGTAACAGTTGCTGTAACGTCAACATCTTGAACTTGGGAATGTCCAGATAAGTGTTGAGGATAGATAAATCCAAAATTGGTCTCCACGTGTTCCCCTTCTTTGGTACTAGGAACAGGCGAGAATAAAATCCGAAGCGCTTTCTGACACAGGGACTGGCTGAATAGCCCCTATCTGGAGTAACTGAGAAACTTGCTTGTGAGCCTCTTTTCTTTGTGGAGGAGGAACATCTGGCATGCCTTTGAAAGGGGGCATTGTGTGGAAATAAAATCTGTACCCGTGATGAATGATATCCAGCACCCATCTGTCTTGAGTGATTAAATCCCAATTTTCTTTGAAAAGAGACAATCTTCCTCCCAAAGGAGCTGCCAGGCGAGAGTCCACTGGCAGCTGAAAAGGCAGGTCATTGGTTCTGCTTACGAAAGGACTGACCCCTGCCCTCACCAGAAGTCTGAGCAGGTGAACTGTCTGATCTAGGCCTAAGCAGAACCTTGAGCCCTGCCCCTACCACGTCTAGACCTACCCCTAGACTGGGAACCATAAGCAGGATATGTCCACCCCTTAGCAGGCCAATTTCTACTAAACTTGGAGGCTGCACCTGCAAAAATCTTTAACAGTCTGCATAGACTTAGCTTTGTCCTCCATTTTCTTTAAAACTGCTTCCACAGGCGGTCCAAACAACACATCAGACTGTAAAGGAGCATCCAAAATCCTGGTCTTAACATGCTCAGCTAAATTCTGATCCTTCAACCATGCATGTCTGCGAAGAACAGAACTAGTAGCAGCCACCCTCGAGGAGGCCTGAACAGCATCAAAACCACACTGCAAAGAATGCTTACCCACTTGTTCAGACACATGAACCAAATCCAGCAATTCTTTACACTCAATACCTTCCGCCAAAGCATCCACCTTAGATTTCAATTGTGAAAGGAGATAATTCTGATATTTCAGCATATGAAATTGACAATTCAACGCCCTCATGGCTAGAGTGGAAGAAGTATATACTTTCTTACCCCACCTATCCAAAGCCCTTGCCTCTTTATCAGAGGGTACAGGATTTTTAACCACAGAAGCTTTAACACCTTTAGGCCCCTGAGAAACAGTTTCTGGGTCCGCCCTGGGACTCTTAAACAAATACTTATGAGCTTGGGCACCCTATAATACCTATCAGGCTTAACAGGAGCAGGAGGCAAGGAATCAGGGTTCAGAGAAGCCTCTGCAAAACATCCTCCACCACATTCAACACAGGAGGAATAGCTAAGGGCCTATGCTGGGGCAAAACAAGAATTCCCTAAGCCTTTTCTGGAGTCAGAGTAATCTTGGCCTTCCCATTTAAAGTGCTCCCTCATGGAGTGAAGAGTCTCTGAAAATGAAAAATCCTCAGGAGGAGAAGCTGAAGGAGTGGAATCATCCACATCAGAATCAGAATAAGTAGGAAACTCTGGCAAGTCTTCCACAGAAGACTCTGAAGCCTGTGAACACTGTTCAAAACTATCAAACTCCTGTTCCACCCTAGGCCTCTTATCAGGTGGGGGCATAGAACCTCTAATCAGAGTAATCAAATCTTCTGCCATTTTAAGCATATGTTTCTTAGGCACAGAGCCGAAATGCTAGGAGAAGCCCCTACAGAAGCTGAACTTGGCCTTCCTCTAAAGAAGCTTTGGCAACAGAAGGAGAGGCCCTAACTACCTTGGGAAGAGAGGGAAGAACAGTTACCTGAGAAGCCCCTCAGCCTGGCCTACCTCCTGAGAGGGCACATCCTGTAACAGTAAAGTATCTGCCTGAGACTCCATAGAGACTCCTGGCAAAACCTCTGGCTCCCTGAGCCTTCTAAAGGACCGGCGTCCGGGACTGCGGTTCCTCACCCTAGACTTCACTGTTTTGTCCTTGCGCTTCTTAGATGAAGCAGGCGTCGGAGCATCCGACGGCATAGTATAATTGCAACGCTTCCCAAACACTAACCTAGCACAATCAAGCCTCCTCTTAATAGTGCGCTTGTTAAATCTAGCACAAGGGCGGCAACCAACAACGTCGTGCTCAGGCCCTAAACAAGGTATACACAATGTATGATAATCCCTATGCGGTATCTGTTTCCCACAAGAAATACAGTTATTCACTTTTTCTGACATCCGGTTAAATACTGAGGCAAGAAAAAACCAAAATGTTCCCCAACGGGGTTACTTAGCCAACTCTGTATTCGGTCTGAAACTCCGGTTCGGAAAATCTCAAACGCCAACCTGCACTCGCAAAATTGCTTCTGCATCGGACCATGCGGCAAAAAGACTGAGGAAATGACGTCGGTCATGCGCATTAGTACCCTGACGTACTGACGTCAGTCTAAGGCGCCATGACCGACGTCAGCCTTATACTCTGGTATTCGGGCCGACTGGGACGCGGACTATACCCAATTGTCAGGACTGCAGCAAGGGAAGACGAAGAACATCTCTTTTCGCCGAAGTAATAGCGACTAGGAACGCCATTTTCCAAGAAAGGTACTTAAGATCGACCGAGGCAGCTGGTTCAAAAGGGGGAGCTGTCAAGGCCTGTAAAACTAGAGCTAAATCCCAAGGGGGTACAACTTCCCTGATAGGAGGTCTGAGCAAGAAAGTACCCTTGAGAAAGGTCTTACACAATTTCGCTGTAATCAAGGGGCCCGATTCATGCCCCACATGGTAATAAGAAATAGCTGCTAGTTGAACCTTGACCGTAGAGCAGCTAGCCCCCTGATGGAACAGACCTGTAAGGAACTTCAAGACAGACGGTAACGGGGCTGTGAAGGGGTCTAAGTTATTATTCTCCGCCCAGATGGAGAAGCGTTTCCACTTACTACGATAGACTTTCCTAGTGGAAGGTTTATGTGCTGCTACGAGAATGGCTTTAACCGGTGAAGAGATTCCGGGAGTCCTGACTAGGAGTGGAACTGGAGCAGCCACTCTGTCAGCTTGAGGTTGTCCAGATTCGGGATCGGGAGGTCTAGGGGATGAGATATTAGATCCCGGAGGGGATCTAGAATCCAAGGCGGATTTACCAGGTGAGACCACAGGTAAGGGAACCACGTTTGACGAGGCCAGAATGGGGCAATGAGGATCATCCTGCTCCCCAACCGACTGGCTTTCTGTATGAGTTTCAGCATCAGGGGCAGAGGAGGGTAGGCATAAAGTAGACCGGGGGGCCAAGCATGCACCAGAGCATCTCTCGGGGATTCCCAGACGGGGCGAATTAGAGCGAAGTAGCTGTTGCATTTCGTATTCGAGGGAGAGGCAAAGAGATCGCAACAGGGTTGCCCCCACATGGCAAAAATTCGCTTTGCTACCTGGGGGTTGAGAGACCACTCGTAAGGGGAAAGGAGGGTGTGGCTGAGTCTGTCCGCCAGTATGTTGGCCCGTCCCAGAATGTGCGTTGCAACAAGAAAGCGGTTGGTAGAAATCGCCCATTCCCACAATCTCATGGCCTCTCGACAAAGAGGATAGGACCTGGTTCCCCCGTTTGTTGATGTACCAGACCACTGACATGTTGTCCGTCTGTATCGCAATAGTCCCTACTGGAAGAAGGTTCTGTAGTGCTTGCAATGCCAATAGCACCGCCCTCATCTCCAAGACATTGATATGCAAGGAGGTCTCTGTGTCGTTCCACGTGCCTTGGTCTGTCTTGCCTGTGCAATGCCCCCCCACCCAAGGCGAGAGGCGTCCATGGTCACCGTGGCGAGGGGAGGAGGCGTGGAGAAGGGATGTCCCGTATGGAGATCCGGGGATTGGAGCCACCATACGAGAGCCGTCCTGCACGCCTTACTGATGGAAATAGGATGGTTCAGGGGGTAACGATGAAATGACCATTGGACTTGAAGGGTCCATTGCAGCACCCTCATGTTCAAACGAGCCAATGGCAAAAGAGTAATTGCTGCCGCCATGGAGCCTAGAGCCCTCAGGACCAATCCCGCCGGTGGAGCTGTAGATTGGAGGATGGCCTGTACATGCAGCCTCAGGTTCTGAAGACGTTCCGCGGTCAGAAATGCTAGGAGATTTCTAGTGTCCAATTTGGCCCCTATAAACTCTACCACCTGGGTAGGAGCAAGAGAGGATTTGTTCATGTTGATGGTGATGCCCAGCTGGGGGGCCAGCCGGAGGAAGTAGTCCCTCGCTGAGCAAAGTAGATGCCTTGTCAGGGCAGTCAGGAGCCAGTCTTCCAGGTATGGAAACACATGCATTCCCTGGAGTCTCAGGTGGGCCGCTATCACTGCTAATACTTTGGTAAACACCCTGGGGGCTGTGGTGAGACCAAAGGGAAGGACCCTGAACTGGTAGTGACTGGCTCCTAGCCGGAAGCGGAGAAACCTCCTGGATCGTCTGTCCGTAAGAATGTGGTAGTACGCATCCTTGAGGTCTATAGAGCACATCCAGTCGTTCTCCCGCAGTAGGGGGAGAATGGATTGAAGAGTGACCATTCGGAATTTTTCTTTGGTTACCGACAGGTTCAGAAGGGAGAGGTCTAGGATTGGTCTTAAATCCCCCGTCTTTTTTGGCACCAGAAATAACCTGGAGTAAAATCCTAATCAGAGCTGGTCTGGGGGGATAGGTTGGATGGCTCCTTTTTCTAACAGCTGCTGGATCTCTGCAGCTGCTGCCTCCCTCTGATCGGGTGGTACATTGGGGAGACTTTTGGTTCTGGGGACATGATATGTGGGAATTTGGTAACCTCTGGATATGATACGAAGCACCCAGCAATCTGATGTGATGGACTCCCAAGCTGCCAGGTGCTTCGAGAAACACCCCCCCGACTGCCTCCAGAGTGGAGCAGTCGGGCAACCCCGCAGGGCTGCTGCGTGGGTCAGTCAGAGAAAGGTTCTCTGGACCCAAAATTCTTTGGGTCCCCTCTGCCTCTAGGGCGGCGTCCTCCTTCTCCTCCTCTGCCACGGAAGGACTGGTTGTCCGGAGCAGGCTGGGAATGTTGCAATTTCCGGAACCACATCTTCTTCTGTCCCTTTTGGTTCTTGGAGAAGGACCTCTGGGGATCGGAGAAGCGGACTCCGACGGCAGACAACGTCTTCCCATCCTTTTCGCTCTGGACTAAAGTGTCGCAAATGGTCTTGCCAAATAAGGCAGAACCATCAAAAGGGGCATTCGCAAATGACGCCTTAAAGTGTTCTGCGAAGTCACAATGTCGGAGCCAGGCCTGGCGCCTCATGACTAGGCCTGCTCTGCTGGCTCTAGCGGCTCCCTCTGTAGCATGGGACAACAACCGCATAGAGGTATTAGATATCGATCTTAGAGTGGCCATGCGAGTGGAGTACAATTGCTTGTCCTCCGACATGGACTCCGGGGGGAAGCAGCATACGCTTTGATAAGGTCTCGCTGCATCCTTATAACGTGTGCCATATAGTTCAGAGACCTTACTGAGAAGGTCGCTGAACTAACAACCCACTTCCCCAGGCGATCCATCGAGCGGGACTCTTTGCTCTGTGGATGGACTGAGGGACTCTCCTGAGCCAATTCCCTCTTGGTGGCTGCCGCCAACATGGCATCTACGGGTGGACCCTTGCCCCAGTGGGATCTGTCCGCATGGGGGTTCAGAATTCGACTGGGGCATTTGGGAACTGGCTCCACAGTGTCCGGCTCCTTCCATGCCCTGGTGGTAATAAGGTCCACCAGGGGGTCGGCCGGAGGGGACACCCAAGAGGTAGGCTGTCCTGCTTCGAATGCCTAGAGGAACACGGACTCGTCGGAGGAAGCCTTGGGGACAGACCACCCCCCCAATCCTGAGCATTTCCATGAGGTCTCCAAAGGAGACATCTTCGGGGGGTGACCTAGGGGAGCCTTCCCCTTCATCCAAGTCCGTGTATTCTGTGAAGGACTCGGGGGGAGTCCACGTGTCTCCTCTTACACTTGTGCTTATGAGACACATCCTCGGGGGGGGGGGCTGTCCGAGGAGGTCTCACCAGCAACGACCTGTTCCAAGGGAACGACCTGAGACATCGAAGCAGGCCGTCCCTGAGGCCTGGTGATGGAAGCCTGACTCAGCCGAGAGGGAGTGTGGGATGGAGCTGAAGAAAGGGCCGGGGGTCCGGATGCCCTCAACAGAGCCCTCTCCACTGCATCAAAGGCCGAGGGGGAGTCGCTCTCTCTGGGATCCGAAAGTAGACTCCCACTCGGATCCGATGGAGGGATCGGAACCGGCGCCAAGACCATCGGATCCGAAGGACCCGTGTGCTCCTTCCTGGACGGAGCTGAAGGCACATAGAATCCCACGGACCCGGAGCTCGGCCCACGGCTCCGAGAGCTCGGATCCGACAAGGAAGGACCCAACAGACTCGAGGGCAGAGTCGGATCCGAAGTACCCAGTACTGTCGGTGCCGACACCCCCGGCTCCAACTCTCCGAACCCGAAAGGCGGGTCGGAGAAGGAGCTATCTGGGCAAAAAAAGGTGTTGATCTCCCCCCCAAAGGGGGGAGGAGGCATGAGCACTCCCATCTGCAGCTGGGCCTGGATGAACCTTCGCATCATCCGGTCCAAGTCCGCATCCGAAAGGCTGAAGGTAGATCTCGAGGTCACCGAGGCAGGCCGGGAGTGCCGCCTCGATGACCTTGACGGAGATCTGGTCTCCTCCTCCTCATGTCCAGATGAAAAGCACGGGGATCGGAGTCGAGGAGGAGGAGACCTGGAAGCCGTGGAGGGAGAAGCCCGCTTAGCTGGGGGGGGGGGCCGAAGCGGAGGCCTCGGCCCGCCGCTTGTGGTGCTTCTCCCTCCTGGCCTCCCTCTCCACCGGCGCTTTAGTGGGAGTTTGAGTCCCGGCCAGGGGGAGGGAAGCAGGAGTGGCCGCCACAGAGGGCTGGGGTGGTGTCATGGGAGTACCGGAGGCCGAAGCCGGATCCGGGGGCAAAAGTCCCGCCAGGATCAGCTTCGATCTACGGTCTTTCAGTGCCCTGGGGTTGAACCCCGCACAAATAGAACACCCAGAGGAGAGGTGTTCAACCCCAAGGCACCGAACACACCGAGTGTGGTCATCCACCGGTGAAAGCTTATGGCCACACTCGGTGCACTTTGAGAAAATAGTCTTTGGGGCCTCCGACATATTTTTTTGTTAAAAAAAAAAAAAAAAAAAAAAAAAAAAAATATTTAAAACTATGACTAAACTACCTCACACAGACCAGGCCCCAACACACAACAGTCCACACACACACACACACACTACGCACCAGCGAAGGAGGGGGTGGAATTGCACTAAAAAAGGGAACCTAACCACACGCAAACAGTTAACTATAAATAAAATGTGAAAAATATGGATTTTTAAAACAAAAAAGTTGTCACTTAACTACCACACGCCAGGATCTCAGGAATCTAGAAGTGTACGCAAGAGCGGCAAACTAGATCTGAGGTCAGTCAGGGTTGGCAGGGGATTATGGGTAAGGGGAGGAGCTAGGAGCTTGGATCTCTAAGCTATGAAATAAGTTGCCGGCTCGGATCCGAGTTCGGATCCAAGACCCAAAGGTTGCTGACAAATGAAGTACCTACTTCAGATTGAAGTATTTAGGAGAATGGGTTAAAAAGGATTCCATTACAACAGCTAATGATATGTGGGAGGAAACTAAACAGAAGATAATACTCAAACTGAGAAACTGGAAGCTCATGTTTACATATATGGATAGCAAGATACAAGCAGTGAAAATGTTTTTATAGTCCCTACATACAGCTCAGGCTTTTTTTTTTTTTTTTTTTTTTTTTTTACAACCAGAGAAGTTGAGGACAGCAATTAGAGATGAAAGATTTTATATGGGAGGTGAAGAGGGCAAGTCTCAAATGTAATAAGTTGATCCTTCCAAAAGAAAAAGATGGTTTAGGATTATTCAAGTAAGAAGAACAGTAGTCAGGATACACCACGAGAAGTCCAAAATAATCAATAAAATTCTTTTATTCCATAAAACTGCAGAAGATAAGCGCTTTCACGTGCTTAAACGCACGCTTCATCAGATCTACTAACACAAGTCACTGAGACCTTTTTATACAGTTTAAATAATTCTTAATCATATCAATTAAGAGCTTGTTAAGTATTAAGTCAAACAGGACTTTAAAGATATAGCTCCTTTCTTCTGTGCAAATACAATAAGTTTATTTCAAAGTCCTAGCAAAATCTTAAATAGTCACATTTCATATTCTAACTATTATTCCTAAATTCTTAAAAAATTATTAAAAACTTATTCAACTTTATAAAAATTCTAATATATGTTATGCATAGTTTTCCATTCATTTATTCATTGTTCGTTCTCATACACTTCATATAACTTATGTCAAGTTTTTATTCATATTCTATTTGTAAAAAAGCTTTCGAAATACATATGTATAAAAATATAATGAATCAATTGATCTATAGTTCAACTAACATATGAAAAGTGTATATTTAAATAAATAGGCACCAAACCTAAGGTCCTATCTAATAATTTAACTTTCGTTAAGCATCATAGTCTGGAATCATTGGCGCTTGAATAGTGAATCATTTATCGTTGCTTCTAAGATGCTGGTTTGCATTTCAAACATTGTATACTATGCATAATGGAATTGAAGAACATTGAGAGTATAAATTCATATTTTTTCTCGTGTACTATTAAACACAGTAAGTGTTGTTCTCAAAAAGCAGTTTATCAAGATACCTAGTAGATTACTTGTCTTTTATGCGCTTATCTTTATGCGCTGTAACTTAAAATTAAAGAATTTAATACTTGTTTACATATTGTTTTTATTCTACTAATTCAAATCGTCAGATCTATCTTGTTGCTTATATTAAATACATTGTAAGCCTAAACTACATAATGTGCAGGAACCATAAGCTTGTTTAAGAAAACCAATATTAGCTATATTGTTTCATATGTAAACCTTAATGTACATAAAGTTTAATGTAAGATATAATTCTATAGTCTCTTATTTATAAAAACAAGATAGCAATAAAGATATATATTCATGAAGTTAATATTTCTTATATCTCTAAATAAATGTTGTAAATATATTCTAAAAATACTGGAAGTTCATTCTATATTAGTACATCTATCTGTATAACATAAATCTATATATAAAATTTTAATATAAAATTTTAATAAATAATCAACCAACTTCACTTATTTAATCAATAACCTCATAGAGCTATTCCTATAACTACTTATGTTATAAAATATATACCAAAAAATAAATATCATAATTAAATGTATAAGAATTAATATATCAGTCTGTTCACTTAATTAATTTAGATATTAAATATTGGAAGCTTATCATGTATCGTAAAATATAAAACTACTTCGAAAACAATTTTAAGTACATCATTACTAATATAATACATACATATGAGATTGTCTCGCGATATACCTATCAACATGTGAAGGGCATCATAGAGGTATCAACTTATTTTATAAATATTATAAATATTAAAATCGTACTATATTAGTGTTTTAGGATATATTTCTAAAAATCTAAACTCCTTTTGATGTATTATAATTAAATTAAAATCAATTATACATGAGTGTGTGATGTCAAGATTGCTAGTGTTCTATTAAATCAAATTAAAATTACATTAATTATTACCTTAATCTATTAAATATACATACAATTAATGTTTAAAAAAGTTCAAATAATAATTATCGTTTGTGCAATACTTCATACAATCTTCGTTCTGAAAGTATTACTCAATAATGAGGTATTTCTTAACACAAGTATGTTACACTACTAATAAAACTACATTGTTATTTCAAAATTGGTTTTAGTGATAAGTGATTATTAATACCTGGTTCCCTGTGTGCTCCTGTTCTGAGAATCCACTCTAGTTCTAGTTTATGTAGATAGTTATTCATGTCACCCATTCTTGTGTTTTCTTTTAGTGTTTGCAAGACCCTAAACTTGAATTCATGATTTGGAAACTCTTTAACATGCTTGGCCAGTGCATTTAATTCATTTTGTTTTCTTATATCATACACATGGTTGTACACTCGTTCTTTTAATTTTCTTTTCGTAAGTCCTATGTAAAATGCTGTACATTGTGTGCAGTTGGCCATATAAATTAGGTTCTTAGTGTTACAATCTGTGTATAACCTTGGAGTAAATTTAAAATAGCCATTTGGATGTGTATAGTTCTGAACAGTAGTAATATATTGACACATCCTGCATCCCAAGCATGGAAACGTTCCTATTTTCTTTATATTGTTAACCCTATTGTTGTGGTCATAATGCAAATTTCTTGAGAATATCTCTTTCAAATTGTCACAAGTCTGGAAGACAAATGTAGGTCTATTCCCCACTGATGTATGGACCTCTTTTGTTAAGCTTAGTATATTCCAGTGTCTTCTTATGATTTTTCTTATTTCTGCATTATCATTTGTATATTTCATGATATAACTAACTGATCTCTGTGGGGCTTTCCGATTCGCAACTACTAATTTATTCTTCTTTGATGTATAATTTCTAACAACTTCATTTCCTGTAGGCTTATCAGGAGATGACATCTCATGTCCTGTAGAGGACAGTAGTTCTTTTCTAATATTTCTAACTAGAGTTGCATTATATCCTCTCTCTACAAAAATTTTCTCTAATACAATAGCTTCTTCATATAAAACTTGTAAATCTTTACATATTCTCAGAATTCTAGAATACTGTCCTCTTATTATCCCTGAAAAAACATACCTAGGATGCATGCTACTATATTCTAACATAGTGTTCTTCCAGCACTTTTTCCTAAATAATCTTGAGTTAATCTGTTTCTCTGTATCTAGAGATATAATCAGATCTAGATAATTCACATTTTCTTTTGAGAATTCATATGTAAACTTAAGAAACTCTGTAGTGTTCTGTAGATAATCCACAAACTCATGTAATTCTTCACTAGTCCCACTCCAAAGGAGTAGGATGTCATCTACAAATCGCCTGTAGATTACTATCTTAGCCATCCATTCACAGTGGAACAGATGTTCTTGTTCCCAATGATATAAGACAAGATTCGCGTAGGAGTTCGCGCATGGTGTCCCCATGGCGACTCCCCATGTCTGTAGGTAGTATAAATGATTAAACAAGAATATATTATTGTGTAGTATCATGTCAAGAAGTTGTGCTACAAGGGTCTGTCTATCAGTAGAGAAATTACTGTCTTTTATCATCACTTCCCTAATGGCTTGAAGGCCGTACTCATTAGGAATACAAGTAAACAGATTGCATACATCTAGTGTGACTAATATTAAGTCTTGGTTATATGTATGTTTAAGATCTATTGTCTCTAAATCCTTTAAAAGTTGCTGTGTATCTTTCAATCGAGTCCTGACTTTATCTACCAGTGGTCTCAATACCTTTTCTATAAACACAGAGATATAATAAGTTACCCAATGTCTCCCTGCTACTATCGGCCTCATGGGTATCGGTACCGTTTCTTTATGTATTTTAGGGAGACATTTCAAAATCGGGACCAGTGGTTCTTCAACATAAAAATAATCATATATTTCCTTACTGATTTGGCGGCACATCAGCAGATCGTACATATTGTCTTTAACTTCATTTACTGTTTTTAACACTTCATTCTTGGTAAGAACCTTATATGTATTATCAGTTTTGAGCATGTTCTCCACAGTTTCTATATATATCATTCTATCTAGCAGTACTACCCCGCCCCCTTTATCTGCGGGTAGTATTGCTATGTCAGTGTTGTTCCTTAACTTCATCAAAGACATACATTCATCTTTGTTAAGATTAAAGTATCTATTCTTAATATTTCTACTAGCATACAGTGCATAAATCTCCTTCTCACATATTTTAAAAAAACTTTCTACAGTCGGTGGTAGAGCAGGGCTAAAAGTACTATTGCGCTTAAATTTGTTTACATTACTATTAACATATTCATTATCTGTATTGTTGAAAAATAATTTAATGGCTATTTTTCTAGCAAATAGCCTTAAGTCCGCTATAGTCTCTGATAACTTACTGTTTTGCGAAGGCACATAATTAAGCCCTTTGTTTAGAAGTGAAATATCAGATGTCGATAAAGTATGCATAGAAAAATTATGAACCAAAGTCAATTCCAATTCCTTTTCAGTTTCGGCTGTTCGTACCTGTCTCTGGATACCTTCCGTTTTCTTGGTCCTCTGCTTAAGGATCTCCCTCTGTTCATGTTGTGGGTTCGAATTGGAAAAGGAGCATTCATCTGTGTAGTGACGGTAGAGTTGGTTCGTCTCACAGCTCCTGTTCTTTGGGGATCATCATTTTGATGGAGGGCCAATTGGTTAGGTGGTGGAGTTGAGGTATCAACACTGCCAGTGAAATGTTCCAAACAGGAAAGGTTCGGAGTGTTAGTCGTATTAGCAGTATTTGGTTGTGGCGCCAAATTCAAATTACTCTCTCCTTCAACTTCCGGTTCAGTAGCCCCAGCTGAGCGGCAAACTAGATCTGAGGTCAGTCAGGGTTGGCAGGGGATTGTGGGTAAGGGGAGGAGCTAGGAGCTCGGATCTCTAAGCTATGAAATAAGTTGCCGGCTCGGATCCGAGTTCGGATCCAAGACCCAAAGGTTGCTGACAAATGAAGTACCTACTTCAGATTGAAGTATTTAGGAGAATAGGTTAAAAAGGATTCCATTACAACAGCTAATGATATGTGGGAGGAAACTAAACAGAAGATAATACTCAAACTGAGAAACTGGAAGCTCATGTTTACATATATGGATAGCAAGATACAAGCAGTGAAAATGTTTTTATAGTCCCTACATACAGCTCAGGCTTTTTTTTTTTTTTTTTTTTTTTTTTTTACAACCAGAGAAGTTGAGGACAGCAATTAGAGATGAAAGATTTTATATGGGAGGTGAAGAGGGCAAGTCTCAAATGTGATAAGTTGATCCTTCCAAAAGAAAAAGATGGTTTAGGATTATCTGATGTGATATGATATTTTCGAGCTACACAGTTAATACTCATACACATAATACAAGCAGAAGGCTACAATTCAAAGTGGAAAGGGATAATAATAAAGCGGGGGAGGTGGCATTCAAGAAGTAAGGAGAGAATAGGATTTTGGATGCAGATCCTTAAGGATAACAGGAATACAGAATATTATATTAATAAAGTAGCAGAAAGTATTTTAAGAGCTAAGCCAACATGGAAATTGAGAAAGAAGATTCTACTAATAGGGCTGACTGCAATTAGGAATACAGATAATAGGCAAGAGGGGCCTGGAATTTACTGAGGAAGACTGAAAAAGAAACCAAAGCACTGGGAGCAAATAATTAGAGATGGAAATGTAACAGAATGGGAAGATGTCAAGAAAACATTTGGACCGCAGGCTATAGCCTGCCTTCCCTACGAGGGACTAATTCAGAGTATAGGCAAAGAGCTGGGAACATATGTTTTGGGAGAGTAAAGCGCTGACAGGTTAAAAATTCCCTAGAGTACGCTGTTGGAAATATTGGGTGAGCAATTCTGGATATTTTTTTGAGCTAGAATACAGGATCTGAATTGCCTTGATGTAGCAAGACCTTGTTAAGTTTAATTCTGGTGACTGCCAAAAAATACAATTACTAGAAAATGGAAATAAGTCTAAAACAATGGCATCTGAAGCAGTGAATACTGCAACAGAGAAATAGAAGTGGGATCTTTAGAAAAAGAATGGAATTTGTGGGAACAGTACATGCAGAATAATGTTTGAAGGAAGGGTGAGGTTTAAGGAAAGACAAGGACTGATAAATTTATGTAATACAGGATTGATGATAATTTGTATAAAAGCATGCATGTCATCTATAGGGTCCATATTATAAGATCGACTGTTGAAAACATCGAACATATGGTCGACACCATATGGTCGACGTCTTCAAACGTCGACCTTATAAAAAAAGACAAAAGTACCCTAATGGGTTTAAGCAGGTGGGCAAACCTCCCTGCACCCCCCACGTGGGGGGCTGTGCCAAACCACACACCCACTACGCCTCCCTGCACACCCCACGTGAGGGACTGTGCCAAACCACACACCCACTACTTAAATATACCAACTCCGAGACTGCACTACATTGCAGTAAACGGAAATCTCCCCTTACGGAGATTTCTGTTTACATGCTCAAGATTCTGAGCGTTCGATATTCTCATGCCGACAATGCCAGATTCAACATTGTCGGCTTTCAAGAATATAATATGGACCCGATCTATAATGCTTGTAACTGTGAACATTTGGAACACGTTACCATGGTTTGTTTTCTTTTATATATATATTATATATATATATGTATATGTTTACCTATTTCTTAAGTGATAATTCAATAAAGGTGTTAGAAAATCCTGCAACCAGAAGGCTTGCAGTTCTAAGCATATAGACTTCTATATGAAAAGCTGTAGCTAACTGGCAATACTGCAACAAGTGTGTGCTTTTATCAAAGGTAAACTCACACTTATGATGCACAAACTGTGGCATCTCTCCAACAAAAATCAAGGTCAGCATCTGCCTACTAAAGCTGCAGAATGTCAGCAATACTGTACAGTGCACAATAACTGATCAGCTAATTAACAGTAACTGATGAAAACATTAAGACCTAACTATAATTCCAAGCACAAAATGAAGACACTGTGACAACCTCTTTTGGGTGGTAAAGTAGCTGTTTGCAGCTGCAAAAATTACAGCTCTATACCATAAAAGAGGGACCATTTACAGACATACACATGTACAAACAAGGCCAGAAACTAAATACCCCAAGGCATCAGTGTCAGCAGCTCAAGAAAGTAGGCGGTTACCATATAAAGTTGCAAAACACTGGAGCAAACCTCATCAGACTACAGCAATTTCTCTATTCAATCTAACTCAATCCTGGAAGGGTCTTGTACACCTTTCAATATGGTTAATTTTCCACTGCATAATACAATTATCAACACACTTAAAAGATTCACCACAACACACTCCATTAGTCTTGCCATTTCTATGACGTAGCACAACCCATAAAAAGCCTAAACATTCTCAGCATATGAGCTGATACAAAGGTACCCTTCATCGGGTCCCATGCCTGGGTTCATCCTTTCTCCCAATCAAATTCAGCATTTCTGTCAGCATTCCACACAGTGGCATGCATTTAGTACTGGTGTACAATTGCTTCAACTACATAGCAGCACCAAACCCCCTGAGCTGGTTAGTTCACTCCCAATCACTAGCAGTAGACTTCCAGCAAATTACTAACAGAGTTTGATATCTATTGCAAATTAACAACCCAGATTTGACAACTATTTTATTTTACTTATTTGTCAACCAGGAAAACCTAGCTTCTTTTCTGGTATAAACTATACACTCCGTTTAAACCAACTTGTTCACCATTAACCAGTAGTCAAATGAAATATATGAAGATGAAAACCAGGTCTACAAGATAAACGTTGTTTGCAAATCCCATCCTTACTCCTCTGCAAAAAAAAAAAAAAAAAAAAAAAAAAGTCAGAGCAGACATCTATACTGCTAACAAGTGAAATGCAAGTATACAACTGAATAACTTACAAGGAACTCCACAGATGAGGCTGGATGGAACAGCTATTTAATATGCAACTGAACAGGAAGGATATGCTTGATTCATTAAGGAGAGCTCCCCTTGTAGCTCAACTGGTATGTTAAGAACACAGTTATTATACCTAACATCAGAGAACCACCTACATGGATCCTACAAGTGGGGTGAAAGGCAGAAGGAATTGAAGAAAGGATAAGTACTAAGGCACAGAAGGCACAACCTGGAACTGTAGTTGAGACAATGTTTAGTAAAGGTGTACATCAAAGACCAAGTATTTGCACTGTAGGAATTTGCAACAAACATTCCTGAAGCAAGCAGTGAAAGTAAGACATTAGCTAAATATATCTGATTAGAATGCAAATGACCCTTTCTGTTTTGGTTTCAGACCTGGCAAAGTAAACAGGGAGATGCAAGGACTACTGGTTCAGGAACAATTCACAAAACACTGAGAAGGAAACACAGGAAGTCCTCTGGGACACCTGATTCCAGTGAAAGACCAGATATAGTTCCTTACATGAAGACCTGAAGCTCTAAGATTCTGCAGTTAGAGGTGATGGCCACCAGGAACAGCAATTTCTAACAAATAAACTTGAAAGTTGTTAAGACAGATTGATCAAATGGTGAAAGGACAAGCCTGTAGATCTCTAAGGTCATATCCCAATGGAGACAAAAGTTCTTCAAAAAAGGACAGAAATTTAGCAAGCAGAGCTGAGCTGCAATACTCCCCATCACTCTACAATATCACAATGGGCAGAAATACTGGACAAGTGCACCTCAGCCATGGAATAAACAAGGATGAAGTTATACAGGTGCCTCAAGAAAGGCTGGATTACCTGCAAACAAACTGGAGTGATAAATGACACAATGCTGCCAATGTGCAGAATCATTCCCACCAAGAAGCATAGCTCTATCAAGTGGAATGCTTCCTAGCAGCTTCAATAACCACTGATACCCCATACTGGAAGATATGGAAGGATCAAGGGATCTACATCAGCAGCCAGACTCTTGAGGTGGATTTGGCTGTCATCCTAAACATGGTGTCTGTCCTTAGCCAGAAATGGGAGTTTCCTGTACCACCAGGGACCTATATACCTGAAATCATGTCCTTCACAGTCACAATGGGACAAAGAGAATCATTCCATTGTGATAAGGTATAGGATCAGAAGGAATTAGCAGGAAGCAATAAAGGAATCTCCCATGCAACAGGATGGAAAACACGTCTATTGCAACTCTCCCCTGTCCTGTTTCAGACAGCGAAATATGACAGAATTGAAACTTCCCAAGCAGTAAACAGACTTTGTAATGCCCGCCTTCCAGAAGACTCAAACCATAGATGATCTGCAAATCTAGAATTCTAAAGACTGAAGAAAAATCTCAGTCTGCTAGATCACTTTCATTGATAGGAACAGCTAACAAAAACACCAGATTCTTCCAATCTCAGCTGTACATCTCCTCTCTGCACAGCTGATACAACCATGAGCTCCTTTGCTTGTTCAGACAGCACATATGGATTGTCTGTGTGACCAAATGAGATGAAGCAGTACTGTTTAAAAGGCCTTCAGAGTCAGGAGGACACTTGTCAACTCTAACTGATCACTGTGAAGCCATTTTTCATGACTGAACATAACCCCTGAACAGTTTAGGAGCCAAAGTGAAATGCCCTGCCTACTAGCACAGCAGCCACTATTGCAAACTATGAAGGGTTCAGTTGCATGACTGAAAAGCATGCCATGTAAGCTGCCCACCACTCCAGGACCTGGCAACAGAGGTCTGACACCAAATCATCAGTAAAGCATGATGATGTTGGGTTTTGTAATCACAGGCACCTTGCAATCAGCTGAAACACCAACATCCTCAGGTATGCAATCAGTGCCATGAAGTATGTGGCTACCATTCATTTATACTTTAAGCCTACTACGATCATTCACATTTATACATACTGTGTTAATTTTGTAGTACTTTTTGTTCAACTCTACAAGATAATTAAAATAAAAATGAAAAAAAGAATACAGCTGACATGAGGCCTAGAAGTGACAGTAGGGTCCAAGGCTGGGACATGTACCACATCTTCACCCAAAATATCAAGGCCACAATTTCCTGGTCCTTGACACAAGGCATGAACAGACAAACTCTGAAGTGCATCCAGCCCTACAAAACTAAATAACACTCTCTCTGAGGAAATTAGGGAAAAATTCTCCTAATTTATGGTTCCTAGTGTAATGTAACGACAGCGGCACCCACTGCAGGGACTCCACAGACTGGGCTAATAAATGGCAATCACCTGGCTTAGGGAAACAAAACCCATTCTGGATGGCTTTGATAACGGGTAAAACACTTTGTAAATACTACAGTCTCTGAAGAAAGCCTACATGGTAATGCACTGCACTGGAAGTGATGACCATCCCAAGCAAACCAGAACAGCCTCATGTGCAGACTCCACACACTAATCCAAAGGTCTTCATATCTGGCAATACAATCCAGCTGCACCGAAGCAGCAGCAGCAAAACTTCCCCCTTTTGTCATCTCATCCATTTCTCATCCACCATCAGCTTCTGTGTCAATGTCATCCAAATGATCCATTCATTACCCTTCAGCCAAAAAGGTAAAAGGTCATGTTAACCAGCAAGCGTGCCACAGTGTGGGAAGACAGAATTTTAGCCCCATCTCCCCTCATCCAAGTTTCATGCTCAGTCTTTGGCAACTGGCCTGAGTGATTGACATCTCTACCTCCTTGATGACATGCCTGTCATGCAGCTCCCAACCTCAAGAGATGTGCAACTGGAAAATACCAGGCAATGCTCTGCCTCCAAAGTAGCATGTGTCCTTCTGAATGAACACACCCCTTGGGGTGCACTACACTGTACTGTCCAGTAACATCAGCAGCACAGCAACCACCCACCTTCCCATGTACCCAATACCTCTACCCAGACAAAGGCAGGCAGGCACAGCCCCCTTCATTCCTCTTCCACCTCACATTAGTTGCCCGAGCACTAGAGGAGCCAATCATACCCCATGTGCCGGGGTTATAAGCAGGTCTCCTTCTCTCTATGCCACGGTGCTGAAAGGGGCTTAAACTTGTGGAGAGAGTCAACCATCCAGAACCAGACTGATGTACACAGTGGGGTGATTTAAAGATTCATACATTGTTACTAGGCTAACCACTTGGGGGGGGGGGGGGGATTTGTAAACCTAGTCAAGAGTTCCTGAAAGAATAATAATATCCTCCATCTTACTGTACTGTATACTATTGTACTATCCGATTATTTTGCTTACATTTCTGTGGAGCATTTCTCCCCGGGCCTCTGCTGAAAATGGGCTTCTGGTCCAGTCGGACTTTCCCAGTAAACAAATGTAAATAGTTTGTTTGTGTCTTTCGGCTTTTCCCGGTTAGGGGTCGCCACAGCGGAACTCTGGTCCGCTAATGATTGGCAGTAGATTTTTATGTACTGGCTTGCAGGGCCTAATGTACAACCTTTAACGAAGGAACGCCCATTCACGCAAGACGCTACACAGAAGACGCTCTAACTGAGAATCGAACGGGCAACGTCTAACTGTGAGGCGACAACGCTACTGCAGCATCACCACCACAGAATAAACAAATGTAAATAAATCAATAACTAAAATAAATAAATCCTGTATCCAAACAGGACAGTGAGGACCAGGAATTTCTAAGCAACCTCTGTCCACAGGGACGAGAGCTTAGCCCGGTGTAAATTTCCTACTCCAAATCCATTGGTCTAGGCTACACTTAAATTGGGTAAAAGATGAACTTGGCTTCCCATGGATGGGAAGCCTGTTCCATAGGAGGGTCAGTCTCTGGGACACATATCTGTCTCCCCAGCATATTCCGTTTAAGTCACAGACTGAATTCAGGTTCTTAGACCTTATATTCCTGGTATTGTTAGACTTAAGATTATGCAGGAGAGTCATAAGTGAGGGGTTTGTGGATGCCTTTTAAGACAGGCATAGCTCACTCCTCAACAATCTACAGGAGACAGAGTAGAGAGAAGGGGCTTTAAGGCGCTCTGCGTACAGCAAATTTGTTACGCCTTGTATTCTGTAAGGAACCTCTGAGGTAATTCAAGTTGCTGCATATGCCTGGTCGGGTACATACGAAGGTAGCACTGTACTCTATGATTGGTCTGATAAGGGCAGAGTACAGTGGGATAATGACCTCTTTGGACATAGATGCCATGCTCTTACCTATAAGTTATGCAAGATAAAAATATTTCCCTCACCACTGTGGCCACATGGTTGTCAAAGCTAAGGCTACTGTCTAAGTGCATATCCAGATCCTTGATCACTGGGTCAACTCTTAGGGGCATATCAACATAATTAGCCAGGATGGTCGACTTCCCAAATGGCATAATTATGCATTTCTTAGCAATGAGTTTATGACCATAGCTTTAGCACCATTTGTTAGTCACAGATAGGCCTTCTTGAAGAATGTTCATATCTGCAGGGGAGTTCATAACACCCAGGTTGCAATCATTTATAGACTTGGTTAGCCATAAACATTCAGCATTTGCTTCCATTTTATAGAAACAGATACCAAAAAGGAGCAGATCCAGTATTGAGCCCTGGGGGGACACAGCTAGTAACTGGCCTCTTGTTGGAGATGGCCTCACCTACTTTGGCATCCTGGGTCCTCTCAGGTGATAAAAGGATTTATACCTAAATTAGTGAATGCGTCTATAATGCCTGAGTGGGGTATTATATCAAAAGCCTTGGCCAGGTTGAGGTAAGCTGTGTGCATATCCCTGCCTTCATCCATTGTTTTGGAAACCCTGTCAAAAAAAGCACATCAGATTTAATAGGCAACACCTTCCTTCAACAAAGCCAAACAGTGATGGGTCGAGCATCTGCAGGTTACCTACCACCCTAACTTTATCACATCCATAAGGATTCTTTCCCTGGCCTTACATACAAGCCTGGTCTGACTTATGGGCCTGTAGTTACCCTGATCAGTGGTTGGACCTCCTTTGTGCAGGGAAAATGACTATAACCATCTTCCACTCACTGGGCACAAAACCTGACTGTAGGCTCCAACTGAAAAGTGATTTAAGTGGACCAGACAGGTCATATGTCATGCTATTTATTAAGTATCTCAGGATGTTATCGGGACCCAATGATGCAGTGTTTTTGCCTTGGAAAGTGCATTGATAACCTGTTCCCTAGTAAAGGATGGGGGATACTGTGGTATGGACCATTTCCTTTGGACTATCAGGGAAGTGGGAGGAAAAATTTGAGCTGAACCTGTCAGACAAAAGGTTAGCGATGGCTGTGCAGTTCAGTGCAAGTGATGCCATTTACAAGAAATTCTGCACATTGTTGCATATTTCCCCTGAGGTTATGGATACAGCTATAGAAACCTTTGTGGCTGTCCTTTCCCTGAGAAGCTATTTTCCTTCAAATTAAGCCTTTGAAGTATTAATTAACCCTCAGCTGCCCATTTATATTCTTCAGTGGCTTTTGATATGTAGGGCTTTGTTCCTCCTACTCTTGACCAAACTTTACTTTCTTTCGTTATGTATCCACTTGATATTGTGATTCCAGCTGGGTGGCTTGTTTTTTTTGAGTTTGTCTTATTTTTAATAAGAGTGAGCACAGATTGCTCTATTCGCCTACCACTATGGCTGTACTGAGATTTTGTAAATAGCTCATCATATGCTATGCTGTTTACTGGGTTTGGGGGTGCTTGGAATTTAGCCAAAGTGTTGCTTAAAAGAGAGCAGCTAGCCTTGGAATACTTCCTAAAGGTTTTTGGTTTCCCTGGATCCCTGGATATAATTTTTATTTCAAGCAATACTGCCTTATGGTCAGATCTGACCAGTGAAGACATCACATTGGGTAATCAACACAAGCATGCATTGATGGCTGACAGGTGAACTTTGACAGATGAGTAAGCCAAACCTGATTGAAGTAGCTCTCAAAGATACTGTAGGACAGCAGGGACCTTTGAGAAGAATGGGCCCCGACTGTGCTTGCTGGTTGTCTACATATACCATGACTGGTCATGGTTTCTTTAAGTGAGAGAAGGTTTGTAGTACTTGCAGAGCAGTCCTCAAGTCATTCAAATTGACGTGTTCCTTCAGGAAATTGGTAGATGCCATCTGCCCTGTACTTGGGAGTGATCCTGTTCATGTTCTCCATGTCTTTCCAAGGAATCTGTGTGAATTTCTTGAAGAGGAGGGGGTGTGTGAAGGGAAGTCCTGGGTTGAGACTGATTTGTTCGATCCACCAAAGTAGCACCATTTTGATACAAGGGAGGAGAAAGGTCATGGTGTCCAAGGAGTGGGAGTGTTGGGACCACACAGATTTCAGACACCACTGGATTTTTCTCATGTAAAGTCTGACTAGGGGAAGCACTGGAATGGCAGCTGCCATGAAACAAAGTTCTTCAGATTACCCTTGCTGTGCAGTGTGCCAAAGAGGACAGCTTTAGCATAAATTTGGAGAGACTCTGAACATTCTCCTGAGGAAGGAAGGCATGCATTTCTTTTGTGTCTTGCTCGCAACCCAAGAAAAACAAGTCCTGCTTTGGACACTGCAAAAGCTGTTCTGAGTTTGCCAAAATATTTCTAAGTTTTGCAAAGTTTTTCTGCATTTTTTTGAAGTTCTCCTACATTTGTGCACTGTTTTTCTGTATGGTGTGAACATTTCTCAGGGTTAGTGAACTTACTGCTAAGGATTCCTGATAATTTACAACAAAAGGCAGAACTTGTGCAGTATCCGTTACTGGACATGAGATAAAAACCAGTTCATTTTACATTAAGAGAGGTTTTTCTTGCACTTTGGTGGGAGCAGAGGGCTGATCCAACCCATCCGAAATAGGAATTGCTCCTGTAAGGCTTATTGTGCGTTTATCTGATTGGCCTGCGAGCTTAACTGTGTAAACATTTTCATTTTGCTGTGCTAAAAGCCTCACGTCTGCGCGATGTGCAAATGTGGTTACCTGTCCCTTGTATATAAGCAAACCTCTACTGTTTAAAATCTCCATAGTCTCCCACTCTTCACAGCTGATCAAAGAGCTCCCAGTTTCTGCAGAGTGCAGTACGACCACAGGTTATCTAACCGTATACCCTAAACACTGTTGCATAGACCTTTAAGTGACTCTCCCCTAATCCTTCCAGCTACTAAAGATCTTGTATAATGGAAAGGCGCTTCCTTGTAATCTCTTTTTTCTGGCATGGTGGATATGGGCATCCTAACGCAGTGCATCAATTGCCTCAGGCTAACGGACAAGCGTTTAATTTTAGAACAAACAGTGTGTGAAAGATGTAAATATACAGTGTTACAGGAGACAAACCTCTCACATACACACATGAAAAATGCAAACCAGGTTGTTAGTGTTACACCTTTAACACTCACTACCAACACCAGGGAACAAACACAGTCCCACATATGTGGAGGTACTCACTTGTAATCTACCCAAATCTCCAAGACCTCCTAAAAGCAACTCTCAGTGGCCCTGTGCACACTCAAAAAAAGACAGCATCTCACAAAACACACAACTTTGTGAATCACAGTAGCCCCCAAAAGGCAACACACCACACAGCCAAACATTCTGAGGATTCCAGTGTAACCCACACTGGATGTCTCCCTTATCAGGCTAAATAAGGAGAAGATCACAGTGAGCGGTCTTATCTGGAGCCAGGCTCCACCAGCTCATGTATGCAATTCAGTCTTTAAACTGCAATTACCAGTATGACAAGGTCACAACTGCATGTGGGCATCAAAGACCTAAGACGGATCTCACTGGACTACATGAAGACAGAAGTGATGGGGCTCCCTGAAAGGGTGTCCCATGCAGGTATGAATATAGCTTTGAGTACCTTCACCAATGTTGATGCCACAATATCATCAAAAAACTACTGACTTCATCAACTGGCTTACTTTTCAGTGTCACAAAAAGATGATCCAATATCTGTCCGCCTGGGGAGACATGATCAACGATGCTTTGCCAGACATGGTTTGCACCGGTCACCACTTGGCTTCTAGACACTGGTAAAACATTTATTTAGCCCCACAGTGCCTTTTTTAGGCTGTGCTAAGTTGTTAAAACCTCCAACATTACAAAAATCACTCACAATTAACTAAATGTACTGCTGCTCAATGCTAGGAGTTTAAATAAAATCTGCACTCCCTGGAAGCACTCCTCACCCTGGAGGACGGAGACATATGTGCAGTCATGGAAACATGGTTTAAAACCATTGAAAGCACACCAGCTATCAAAGACTACAATGTCTTTAATACATTTCGATCCCACCTCAGCTTAGGATAAAACAAAGGGAGAAGGTGTCTCAGTGTTCATAAAGGACAAATACACAGCTAGACAGGTCTAACAACATGACTCACTTAGCCTGCTCCATGCCCAACTAACCATAGGTGCGACACCCTATCATATCCTTGCTAGCTACATATCCCCTAACAACAGTCTGGAAAACCATAACTCCTACCTAAACCTACTGGAATCTCTTAACATTCAGCCTAACACCACACTTATAGGTTCACAGGTTCATACTAGGCTATCTGCCCTAGGGCATTTATAAGCCTAGCCAGAGTGTGTTTGGCTTTCGCTACCCATTTTAAATTAATTTTGCTATGCCCTTTTTCGAGGTTAGTATACTGTGCCTCTGTCTAACAGTGACACAGAAGTGATACCCGGGGTAAACCTACGATCTCCCATCCACTCATCAAGATTCCTCTTGAAGAGAGTCAATGAGGGACTCTGCCTAACCTGGACTGGGATTTTATTCCAGAGTGAAGGGAGCCTCTGGGTTATGAATCTGTCCCTCCAGCATGTCCTATTTATTTCACTGCTGAGGTTCAAGTCTATCGAGCGCGTAGCTCGACGGGATTTGGATTTTCTGAGGTGCAGCATGTCCATTAATTCCGGGTTGGACATGGCTTTATACGTCAGGCACAGATCGCCTCTGAGCAGGCAGTATGCCACTGAGTAGAGCTGGAGTTTCTTTAACCGGGCAGCATATGGCATCTGTTTGAGCCCTATGATCCTCTTGGTGAGGTACTTTTGGGGTCTTTCCAGTTGCTGCAGGTGTCTGGTAAGGCACATCCCAAAAGGGGCATTGTATTCAATTATGGGCCTGATGAGGGATGAGTAAAGAGGCACGATGACCTCCCCTGATCTAGATGTGAATCCCTTCATGATTAAGTGGGCTATATAAAATGGTTTTCTAACCACTTTGGCCACGTGGTTGTCAAATGAGAGATTGCTATCAACTTGGGTCCCAGGTCCCCAATTACTTCTTCTGTACTTAATGGACTACCACCTATGTGGTAATTTGTGGGCACTTTGTTTTTGCCAAAGGGGAGGACTACACACTTTTTGGTGTTTAGCTTGAGGCCATGGCTCTGGCACCAGTTGTCCGTTTCTACGAGGCCCTTTTGGAGGATGCTTGTGTCGGCTGGAGAGTCGATTATAGCACCCAGTTTGCAGTCATCTGCGAACTTAGTCAGCCACAGTCCTTCCGTGTTGGCCTGTACCTCCAAGAAATATATACCGAACAAGAGAGGTCCCAGGACTGAGCATTGGGGGACACCACTTGTAACTGGTTTGGAGTCTGACATGGCTCCAGCAATTCTAACCATGTGGGTTCTGTACTTGAGCCGGTTTGCAACCCATCTAGTGACATAGGGGTTTATATTTAAGCTGGTGAGCTTATCTATAATGCCCGAGTGGCTTGTATCGAAGGCTTTTGCAAGGTCCAGGTAGGCTGTGTGGACCACCTTCCCCTCGTCAATGGCCTTGGTGACTGTTTCAAAGAAATCAACCAGGTTTAAGAGGCAGGATCTGCCCTTAACAAAGCCGAACTGGGTAAGATCTAGTGTCTGTAGGTCCCCAATATCTTTATTTATGAGGTCCATGATGATCCTTTCCATAGCTTTGCAGACCAAGCTAGTTAGGCTTATGGGGCGATAGTTTCCAGGATCCGTTGAGGCACCACCTTTGTGGAGAGGGACCACTGTTGCTGTACGCCACTCTGAGTACATATCCTGTAGTAAGGCAGAGACTGAACAGTAGTTTTATGTTTGGGTTTAGCTCTTCTTGGAGTTCATGTAGGACGCAGCCTGGGACACCATCTGGTACCATTGCTGCTGTGTTTTTTGCTTTGGAGAAGGCAGCTCTTGCCTGAGCATCTGAGATGTCAGGGGGGGCAGCACTCTGCTGGGATAAATATTTGCCCTTTTGGTGGGGGGGTTTGCACTGAACCTATCAGCTAGGATGTTGGCAATGTCTGTGGGTTCGGTGTATTTTTTGTCATTTTGGACTAATTCCGAGCATATCTGGGAATTCCCACCCAGGTTCCCAACATAACTAAAGAAAGCCTTGTGATTATCCACAGTGTCCTGTGCAATTTTTCTCTCGAAGCTGGCCTTAGACGATTTTATGAATGCCCGTAGTTTTTTGCTAATACTGATCAGTGATGCCTTCCCTTTTTGGGATTTTGCTCCATCATTTAGTAGCTTCCTCCTTCTATTGTATAGTTTGTTTATGGCTGGGATCCATCAGATAGGACGTCTGCCTTTGGAGGATTGGGTCTTGGTTTTATTTGGGATTGCATGATCCATGCATTCCTGAAGATGTTCATAGAATGTGTTTATAAAGGATTCTGCGGTCTGGGCCATATTTTTCACAGGCCCGGGGACTTTGAAGGATTCCACCACGGTTTTGAGGAGTGTGAAATTTGCTTTAGAGAAGTTTTTCACTGTGGTTTTCTGGGCAGGGGGTGAAGTCGGGATGTGAATATCCAGTGAGATGAGTTTATGGTCTGATCTTACCAGTGAGGGATACACTTCTGGTCTGGAGCATAGAATCCCCATGTTGGTGATGATCAGGTTCAGTATGTTTTCCCCTCTTGTGGGAGTGGTAACAAGTTGTTCCATAGCATTCGAGTTTATAAATTCTAGGAACCTTTGGGTTAGGGTGTTGGAGCTAGAGAAATGCTCCCAGTCTATGTTTGGGTAGCTGAAGTCGCCCAACATAATGGTGTTTGGAGAGACCTTCATATTTTCCAGTGTTCTCAGGAAGGCCGAGTGGGGTTCCTGGGTTTGGGAGGGTGGTCTGTAGCAGGCTATAAACTGGAAGGCAGTTTTACCCACTGTTAGTTGCACATGGATAGTCTCTGATGCTTTGTGCTGTGCCACCAACCTGGAGGTGTGCGTATCTTTGACGAATATTGATACTCCCCGTCCTTTTGTAGTACGGTCCAAGTTTTGGGGCCGAAAAGCATGGTATGAGGTATAACCTGGTAATGCTGGGGTGCTCTCGGGAGCCTTGAACCAGGTTTCTGTTACTGCACAGATATCGATGTTCTCCATGCTAAGGAGAGTTTCGAGTGAGTGCATCTTGTGGTTTAGACTTCTGGCATTGAGTAGCATTACTCTTAGTTTCTTATCCCTTGTGATACCTATGGAAGTGGGTTTGTCTTTTGAGCCTTGCCTAAAAAGGCACTATGGGGTAGCAAGAGCCTTTGCCAATATCCAAAAGCCCAGGGGTGACAGGTGCAAGCCGTCCCTAGCGAAGCATCGTGGCTTGTCGAGCATGTCATCCCAGGCTGACAGGCATTGGATCCCCTTTGAATGACACCAGTACTTAAGCCAATTGTTGAAATTGATCATCTTGTCTTCATATTGTGGCATCATTCTTGGTGAGGGTAAGATGCTACTCAAGGTCAGGGTCATACCGGCCTGGGCTACATGCTCAGAGAGCTTCCTCTATGTCTCTTTTCATGTAGTCCAGGGAGGTACGTCTCGGGTCATTCACACCAGCATGGACAATGACTGAATCATATTTGTACTTGCCTTGGAGTGACCTGAGTGCTTGTGTTATGTGGCGGATCCTAGCGCCAGACAGGCAGCTCACCGTGACCTTCTCCTTGTTCAGCCTGGTGAGCAGTACATCAGTGTGCCTGACGATAGAGTCACCTATTACAAGTGTAACAGGTGTGTTGTTAAGCCTTAAGGGTTGTGACTGTTCGGCACACTGGCTTTGTGAGCTATGTGTTGCACGAGTTTTGTTTTGGGGTAGCGGTTGCTTGGGTGTCTGCTTTGGAGGTCTCTGCTGCTTAGGCAGATTTTTATTTAGAGCCTCCGAGTATGTTTTTGTGTGTTTATGTGTTTGGTTTGCTGTCGTGGTAGGTCTATGTGAGACTGGAATTGTAATGAGTGTGGTTTCCTTCTCCTCCTGACTGGTTTCGCCAGTAATGAGTTGAGAGAGCTTAGCCTCCAGTATGGCTATATGGTTGCATCTCTCACATGTGTTGGAATTTGTTGGGAGGAGGAGAGGGTTGTCTGTGTACATGAGGCAGTTGTAACATTCCCACATTCACCAGCTGGACCGGAGAGGGCGCCTCAGCAGCTGACCCATGACATGCTAGAAAAAGTGAAAACGTTTGCTGTGTAACTGAGTCAGAAGGGACCTATAGGGAAATGGGTACTCAAGGGGATTCTAGGCTAATGTAGTACTTTGTTTAGTATACAAGTACTTTACCTATATAAAAATGCTTTAGGAGCAAGTGCTGAGCTTTTGAGATAGAGAATAGACTGTTTAGATTGCAAGTAGAGAAGTTCTAAGGGAAAATTTGAAGAGCAGACTTTACGGAGCCAGAAATAGTTTAACCGGCGCTGCCCGATGGTGCTCTATGGGCAACTCCGCGCTAAATCACGCAAAAGCACGCTAAAGCGGGCTTTATAGCAGGGGGTTGAAAAGAGCTAGGAATTGACCCAAAATGGCCAATAGACTACAAGTTTCTGGCTGGAACAACTCCTCTAGGGACAAACAGGCCGCTCAGTGCTCCCCACTCCCACTGGTGAACAAAGACGCTTCCTTTTATCCAAATAAGGATATGGAATAGCACAGGAACCAAGACAAAGCCCAGAGGTCAGCAAACTCTGAAGACTGGACTATTCTAGTTCAGTAAAGGCGGAAAACAAGATTTTTTTTTTTGCAGAAAACAGAGGAAAAACAGACAGTAAATGCTTTTAATGACTGGCGCCAAGTGTGTTAGCCTACAGGTAAAATTAAGCAACAACTAACTTTAAAAGTGCAAAACAGTTAATCAACACAAAACAGTTTAAATAGAATGCAGAGCTGTATAAACAGGCTAAAATGCAGTAAGCTAAGCAGTAAATAATCAAAAAGCCAGAAAAAATACTTAAATCAGTTATAGCAAATACAGCTATAACAAATGCTCCTGATATGCACTGTATATTTCCAAAATGTTTGAGAAGGACAGTCAGAACACAAGAAGGTTCAGAAGCGAAAGAAAAAAAAAAAAGTTTTGTTTACTTTTTGAAAGGGAAAAAGGAGGAACAGAAGGCCTTATCAAATGTTCTCTCTGTATTAAGCAGAATGAGCTAATGACACTAGACTGGAAGGTATGTCACAGTAGGGGTGGGCAACTGCAAAGCCACCAAGTATAAGAGGAAGACACCAACAGGGAGGGAGGGTGGGACAAAATAGCCTACAAGACAGCAAGCACTACAGACACAAATGAAAGTTTTTAAACAGATAAGGATTTGTGAAGATACTGAATAGACAAAGTGCTTTATATATATTAAACTTAAAAACAGTAATCTGCAAAAATAATAAAAAAAAAATCAAGATATTTATATTTTGTAGCTCAGTTTCAGTCAACAACTTCTCTAGTCTGCACTGTGTGCAAAGACAGAAACTTCATTTTTTTTTTTTTTTTTTTTTTACAAGAACACAAAAGAACCAGCCCCCACTAGCCAAGAGATAATTACACAGAGGAAATGTTTCAGTTTACACAATAGACTACAAGACAGCAAGCACTACAGAGACAAATGAAAGT